>NW_024722401.1:0-9183 GCF_018991925.1 Homarus americanus
GGGGGAAGAGTGGTTGGTGGGAGAGGTGGGTGGTGGTGGGGGTGTATTAGTAGGTGGAGGAATACAAATTTTAGAAACAAGAGAGAGGGAGGGAAGTATGAAAGGAAGCAAGGGTCGTAGGCAGCATGAGGGGGAATAGAGATGTAGGAGGCATAGGAAAAAGAAAACGGAGTTACTTGTTAAGGGAAAATTATGTTATTACCGACCGAAGACTTAGACTGAAATGGAAAATATTACGATTTTCATCTTAATCTGATAATTTTCTTTGTTTATTCTTGTGTCTTTACTTAATACATCTATAAAAATACTGTAGAGTTTAAGTGAGTTTTTTTCTGTCACACACACACACACACACACACACACACACACACACTCTACCACTACCCTCTGCCTCACACACGGGCACAATTTATATTCAAATGAGACCGGTAAAACGAAGAGAGCTGAGGGCGTATGACTGGCTTATGAATCAGTTGTCAGCGAGGGATGGGGAAGCACGATACCTCCTCCTCTCCTACCCTTTCCATCCTGTTCCATCCTGCCTCCTGTGGGTACATGATCCATCAGGTTTAAACGCGTGTGTCGGCAGGTAACAGACAATCACAGCTCCATGACATTAAAAGAGATGATGCTGACTTTATGTATACAGTTTAAGACACATATACTACCACGAGACTTGAAAACATGCAATAGCGTTACTCCCTCTTCCTAATTCTGTAGCGATTATATGTACGACTCTCTCTCTCTCTCTCTCTCTCTAGGAATACTATCGACTAGAACTTATTTTGTTATCTTTATGAAACTCGTAAATAAAATATAGTTTATTTAGAATGACAAAATGGACTGGCTTATTATTTTTATTATTATCTAAACAAAACTTACAGAAAATAATAATAAGAAAATAATGAAACTTTTCCTTCATCTAGTTAATTTATCTTACAATTACCTGGGTGCTTAAGCGGGTAATTCCGAGCAGTAATAAAAGGCGTAACGAGACCTTCATGTTCACTAATTACCGAGAACATCACTTATTTTTACGAAGACTCTAATTGTCTCGCTGTCTCTCAAGACTTCGTGACCACTTACCTTATTAGGGTCATAAATCTTCGTTTTTTTATGGCTAACTATAAATATTGAGTAATGTATAAATGTCTATGTCTTACACCTGTCTCTCTTTGTGTGTCTCTGTATGTGTGTCTGTGTCTGTCTGTCTGTTTTTTTGTCTGTCTGTCTGCCTGTCTGTCTGTCTGTCTGTCTGTCTGTCTCTCTTTCTCATATCGTTAATCCCTTTATATCCCTGGATTAGCTTAATCTCTCTCAGTTTCCCGTTAACAGTAAAAATTCGAGTCATAACCTAAATGTTTATCCTGACTCCGTTAACTGTTTTGTAATCGAGGGAACAGAGACTCCCTTCTAGGTAATCATTTCAACAGCAACACAACGGTAACACAAGTGAAGGTAGTTATTGAGTCTTAGGTAGGTTAAGGACCGTACATATCATGGAGGATTCCTGGCGCGTTGGGAAGCTCCTGTCCACCAATTCCAGGATTATCTCGCCAATTCCTGGATTATATCGCCAATTCCAGGATTATCTCGCCAATCGCCTGGAATCCAGACCCTGCAGACTCCATTCCCAAGCCAGACAAGGTTCATTGGAGACATTTCGTGTTTATAACTACCAAATGAGCAATATATCCCTTCATTAAACAGTTTTAAAAGTATTTATTAAGGGATCAGCTTAAGCTTTAACTCCTAGAAAAGTATAGAAAGCTTGAGAAAATGGACTAGATCATAATTAAGCTCCCATGTCTTTAGGGATCAGCTTAAGCTTTAACTCCCTGAAAAAAAAATAGACAAAATGGACTGGATTATAATTAAGCTCCCATGTCTTTAGGGATCAGCTTAAGCTTTAACTCCTAGAAAAGTATATAAAGCTTAACAAAATGGACTGGATTATAATTAAGCTCCCATGTCTTTAGGGATCAGCTTAAGCTTTAACTCCTAGAAAAGTATATAAAGCTTAACAAAATGGACTGGATCATAATTTAGCTGCCATGACCACCCAAGTAAGTAATGTTACGGTAGATAAACTCAATACTGTACTTGGAAACATCGATATGAGTGGACGATTATGGATGGACTCGGTCTTCCGTTACTCACGGTTCCAGGGAGAGCTAAGAGGAGCATTCATGTAGCGTGAGGTCCCTGGTGTAACGTGAGGGTCCTGATGTAATGTGAGGACCCTGATGTAACGTGAGGGCCCTGGTGTAACGTGAGGGCCCTGATGTAACGTGACGGCCCTGGTGTAACGTGAGGGTCCTGATGTAATGTGAGGACCCTGATGTAACGTGAGGGCCCTGATGTAACGTGAGAGCACTGATGTAACGTGAGGCCCCTGATGTAACGTAAGGGCCCTGATGTAACGTGAGGGCCATGGTGTAACGTGAGGGCCCTGATGTAGCGTGAGGGCCCTGGTGTAACGTGAGGACCCTCATGTAACGTGAGGGCCATGGTGTAACGTGAGGGCCCTGATGTAACATGAGAGCACTGATGTAACGTGAGGCCCCTGATGTAACGTAAGGGCCCTGATGTAACGTGAGGGACATGGTGTAACGTGAGGGCCCTGATGTAGCGTGAGGGCCCTGGTGTAGCGTGAGGGCCCTGGTGTAGCGTGAGGGCCCTGATGTAACGTGAGGGCCATGGTGTAACGTGAGGGCCCTGATGTAGCGTGAGGGCCCTGATGTAACATGAGGACCCTGATGTAACATGAGGATAAACAAAAATATAGACGATAAACTAATGATACCAAGCTAAATTAATCTAATCTTAACATCATCTAACTTAATTTAGGTAAAGTTTGGTTACGTTGAGATAGCTAAAAACGGCTTCAGTGGAATCAAGTCAGCTTGATCGTATAATACACATTATGTATACTTGAATATACATGACATGAAATGACATGACATGACATACGAATTACCAAAAAGTTATCTTTATTTTACAAAGGTGTCCTCAGCTACACATCCACAGTCAGCACTACACAGTCAGCTAAACTAGGAAGCTAATCGACAGCTAACAAGAGACACTTAACACTCGACACTCGACAGCATTAACGATAAGACATCAGCTTTTAACAGTGAACACGTTGTAATGTGATGATATAATGTGAAAAGGAGAGAGAGAGAGAGAGAGAGAGAGAGAGAGAGAGAAGACATGAATAGACAGCAGAGAGATACAGAAAAAAATAGATAAAATAAGACAGATAGAAAGACACAGACAGACATATACCACATCACAGTCACCACCCACACCCCCTCCCCTCCCCCACCCCACACCCCTGCCCCCACACCCCCACCCTCCACCACCCACACCCTCCCTCCCACCCCACACCCCCTCCCCACCCACACCCCCTCCCCTCCCCACACCCTCCCTCCACCACCCACACCCCTCCCCCTCCCCCCACCCCACACCCCCCTCCCCACCCACACCCCTCCCCCAGCACCCCCCTCCCCTCCACCACCCACACCCCCTCCTCCACCACCCCACACCCCTCCACCACCCACACCCTCCTCCCCCACCCCCCACACCCCCTCCACCACCCACACCCCTCCCCCTCCCCCACCCCACACCCTCCCTCCACCACCCACACCCCTCCCTCCCCACACCCCCTCCCCACACCCCTCCCCACACCCTCCCTCCACCACCTACACCTCCCTCCCCACCCCACACCCTCCCTCCACCACCCACATCCCCTCCCCTCCACCACCCACCCAACACCACAGCTCTATACACAGAGGGGCACCCACTAATCAAATCTCAGCCTCTGATTATTTTTCATATTCCCCTGAGATCAAATTTCCCCAACGCCTAATAACAATGAAGGAGGGAGGGAGAGTGGTGTTCTTGTTGTTCTTCGTGTTGTTCTTCGTGTTCTTGTTCTTCGTGTTCTTGTTCTTCGTATTCTTGTTCTTCGTGTTCTTGTTCTTCGTGTTCTTGTTCTTCGTGTTCTTCTCATCCACTAATACCATCTCAACCTGTCTATAGTTGTTTATTTCAAGGAAGAATAAAATAATTTCTCTGGACTAAAATGTTATGGAAAAGTTGACCCTGAAGAGTCACAGAAATGAATAGGTCAAAGGTTGTTTAGCTAGATATTTTTTCATCGTATTTTTTTTTCTAAAATTTTATGTTTTGATTCAATTTATATTTTTGTTATCAGTATTTTCGTTATTATTATATTTTTTATCGTTATCTTTCTTCGTTCTTTGTTTCGATTTTTCCTTTTAATTATTTGTTTATTTTCCTCTCTCTCTCTCTCTCTCAAGTACCAAAATATTTCTATAATCTGTATATTCCTCATTTCTCTCTTTTCCTACAAATTTGTTAGGAAGTTGTTACAGTCAATTGATTTATTTAATTCTCTCACTCACTCTTTCTCTCTCTCACTCACTCTCTTTCTCTGACTCACTCTCTCTCTCTCTCACTCACTCTCTCTCTCTCTCACTCACTCTCTTTCTCTGACTCACTCTCTTTCTCTGACTCACTCTCTCTATGAATACTTGACTAAGCAGGACTCAATGTACCAGAACTTCACGAAAGTATACTATAGAAAGTTTACCAGAACATCACAACTACAGGTGAACTCAATGTACACTTTCAAGTACTCATTCGTTCGTGTAAACTAAGAACAATAAAAACCCAACCTTAGTACAGTAATTATCACCCACGTGGTGTACATTAACACACAAATTACACTTCATTGTACTTTACTATGTACTAATTGAACCTTACTAGTCTCTATTACCTCTTATAATTATTCACCGACTCAATTACCTTCACTAGATTAACTATATGACTCATTATTGCGTAGTTGGATCAGTCATAGTTACGAGTTATTGTTACGTTCAAGTCACTATTGGGTGTTGAGTCACTGTCTTTATTCAGGTTTGTTTGTTTTTGTTGGGGATGAGTAATATTTTATAGATATTTACTCATGATTCACGATCTTTTGTAGTGAGGATGAGTAATATTCACCCATCACAACACAGTATAGTGAGGAAGAGAATATCCTTTGAGACGAGAAATACTCATTATTGGATCAGCTTATCTTACTCACTGTTGAATATTAAATAATAATAAATTAATTGTTATTTAGGAAGACAGATTATGGTAAACCAGAGGAATATACCCGTATAATGGAGGTATATCTAGCAAGTTAAACCTGAGGAATATACCCGTATGATGAAGGTATA
The DNA here is from genome assembly GCF_018991925.1 of Homarus americanus. NCBI lineage: Eukaryota > Metazoa > Arthropoda > Malacostraca > Decapoda > Nephropidae > Homarus > Homarus americanus. Next base: position 5,253 of record NW_024722401.1, read on the forward strand.
TCTAGCAAGGTAAACCAGGGGAATACATACCATTATGAAGGTAAACTTAAGGTAAACCAGTGGGACGATGGCTGTACACTACAATGGACCTAAATTATAGCAAGGTAAACCTGTACGCGAGCAGCAGTATATTCCCGGAAACTACTGATGCAAAGTGTGTGTATGTGTGTGTGTGTGTGTGTGTGTGTTTGTTACCTGCACTTTCATCTTCTTTAATACCACGATTATGGAAGTTTGAAAGGAAGTACGTTTACAGGTTTATTTATGCATGTGTGTGTGTGTGTGTGTGTGTGTGTGTGTGTGTGTTTGTGTAATATTCCTGCATATTCACTACTGAAGAAGGGATCGGTCGTTCAGGAGATTCAGTCAATGCATTCCCAACAAGTTGTCATCCCAAAAGAATTCTAATGAATAAACATGAACAGAGGTGAGCCAGGGTACAATAATAACCCCCCCCCCCCACCACCTGCACCACCCACCAACACCACTACTACTCCCAACACCCCACTCCCCACCACCACCTGCACCCACCAATACCACCCCACCACCCACCACCACCCCACCTCCACCACACTCCACCACCCACCAACACCACCCCCACCACCTCACCACCCCACCACCCACAACCACCCACCCCTGCACCACCACCACCCCACCCCCACCAACACCACCCACCACCACCACACCCCACCACCACCACCACCCCACCCCCACCTCACCACCACTCCCACCCCCCACCTCAACACCACCCCACCCCACCACTCCACCCCCACCACCCCACCCCCACCACCTGCACCACCACCACCACCATCAACGCCACCATTATCATCACTCACCCACTGTAAACTTCTCCTTAACATATGCTCGTCTTAATTACTCCTTCACTCTTCATCATTGTGATTATTTTATACATAGGATGAATAATGAGAATCACAGCATTATGTAAATACTCTCCGATTCACCTTAAGGAACCAGAAAGTAAGATGGGTGATGTATAAAGATAATTTGTTCTACATTATTCATGAGTTAGATAGTTTTACACAGTTAATCGTCCTGTGTGAGAGAGAGAGAGAGAGAGAGAGAGAGAGAGAGAGAGAGAGAGAGAGAGAGAGAGAGAGAGACCAATAGACGCCACGCACAAGTAACAAGATCGCCGAAGTTTTCCTCAAGTTACTTTTCTGACTTGTAGAAAACCGAGGAAAACAGCAGGCAAAGAAGAAAATAAATAAAGAAGGAGGTATGGAAGAACAAGAAGAAGAGGAAGCAGAAAACACACACACACACACACACACGAAACAAGAAGAACAATGAAGAACAAGAACAGGAGGAGTAAGAAACAGCATGAAACGTAAACACTAAGGTCCATTTTTTTTCATAAATAAATCACACATCCTGAGGGTAGTGGTAGTGGTAGTTGGTGATAGAACATAAGAACATAAGAACATAAGAAAATAAGGAGTCTGCAATAGGCCGGTTGGCCTGTGCATGGCAGCTCCTGTCGAGAGTTACTACCACTCCCTATCATCCATGAATCTATCCAGCCTCCTTTTGAAACTTTCCAGAGTTCCCGCACTTACTACAAAGTTGCTAAGCTTGTTCCACTCGTCCACCACCCTATTTGTGAACCAGTTTCTTCCTATCTCCCTCCTAAACCTAAACTTATCCAACTTGAATCCGTTGCTCCGAGTCCTATCCTGCTCGGATATTATAAGAACTTTATCTATAGCCCCTTTATTGATTCCTTTCACCCACTTAAATACTTCTATCATATCTCCCCGCACTCTTCGTCTTTCTAGGGAATGCAAGTTAAGTTTCTTTAACCTATCCTGATATGGAAGGTTTCCAAGTCCCGGAATCATTTCCATCATTCTTCGCTGCACCGACTCTAGTGAATTATATCCATTCTATAATAGGGGCACCAGAACTGAACCGCATAATCGAGGTGCGGCCTGACTAGCTCAAGATATAGTTGCAATAAGACCTCTGCACTCTTGTTACTTACACTTCTAGATATAAAACCCAATACTCTGTTTGCCTTATTTCGAACATTAACGCACTGTTTTCTAGGCCGTAGGTCCGGGCTTACAAGTACCCCTAGGTCTCTTTCACAAGTCGAATAAGGTGGTAGTGGTGGTATTAGTGGTGATAGTAGTGGTGATAGTGATGGTGGTAGTAGTAGTGGTGGTGGGTATATTGATAGTGGTAGTGGTTGTGATAGTGGTGGGTACAATATTCCAAAACAGTGGTGATAGTGGTAATGGTAATAATGATGATCGTGGTGATAGTGGTGGCAAGCACATGAGAGAGTCAGTACCAGTTTCTCGGAGAGCCAGTCGTCAACATCTATCATCAAGAAGCGACCATAATCGATATCTAATGCCTGCAACCTATTTACGGTAATGGGTTTTCGATGCGTAGATGGCTCAAGTTAAGCTCATTATATCCGTCACTATGCCCAGGTAAACTCTTGGGGTTAAATTATGCCTTCCGTAATACTTGGTTACCTGAGGAAGACCAACCCCCCTCCTCCCTCCTCTACCTCTCTTTCCGCTAATACCCCACCCGTCCTTCACCACCACCTCCTTTATCCCCACCTGTCCTTCATCCCACACCCTAATTCCAGTCCTCTGTTCCTACTATCCATCCTCCTCCTCACCCCATCTCTCCCTACCTCTACTCACCTTCTGCTTTAGAGAGGAACGTTAATGTGCGTCAGGTGTCGAAGGTAGAGTAAAGGTCAAGGTGAGAGGCGGTTCTTCATCTGGGTTATATACTTTGATGACTCTCATAAGAGATTTGGTCCAGCCTTAAAAGAGGAAGATTATTATGAGGGAAGTTTATGCTGACACCAACGTCACGGCAGGTAAGGAGAAGGTAAATGACTCTATGGTGTAGTGGTTATGAGGGTGGGGTGTGTCATACGGAGGCGAATTTCTTTTTTTTTTGAGTTTGAAAAATCGGCCCATGGTATTAATGATGTAGTTCTATGTGCAGAATCATGTGATATCTTCAGATTTGAAAAGGTTTTATTTTTTGCTAGGTAAATTTTAACTTGAATTCTTATGAAAATTCAGTATTCCCACCCTTTTACCAACACCACTAAATAGCTTATTTAAAGTAAAGTAAATGCATCAGGTTAATTTATTAGGATGAAAATGATCCAGAATAGTGAAACGAATGATCTTGACACATTTATTAAATTTAATATTCCTTTAGAAAACAAAATCATCAAATACAAAAACCGGTTTTACTAATACGACTCGGTGTTGCTGCACACCAGAGAACATGTCTTCTTGCTTGTTTCTACCATCACCTCCCCTGCTGACCACTCCGAGCTAGGATGTAGCCTTCCTCCTCTCCTGGTTGTGTTGAGGATCAAGGGCTCCTCTGCTCACTTGCTGTACACAACGCCTATACTCTGGGTGTGTGGTGGCCAGGCAGGGCATGGTATGGGGTTGTCCAGGAAAGCTCTGACTTGAACATTGGTGAGGCTGCAGGTAAGAGGGGATCACTGCCAGCCTGGATGTTATCCAGATCTATGAGACTGGGAAGTGAGGGTCTTGGGATTCCAGATTGACTTCAGGAGTCTTCCGACCCTGAAGGAATCGTCACCTCAACTGATTCGTCATGCCCAGATCCTCTCATAAGTCTCATATCCAAGATCTTTTTGACTGCCACTCTTTTCTCCTCCTCATCCTTACTGCAGAGCATTGTCTGCAGAACTGCCTCGGGATGAGCATGCCAGGAAGATCTCCTCACAGTCTGCTCCACAATCTGAACAACCTTCCTTGGCTGACTCCTCAGGAGCTCAAGCTGGAAGAGAACATGCCTCGGACCTTCGGAGAACGATGACTTGACCTTGGTGTTGAACCAATTTGGCAAGTAGACACTCACGATGAATTGGACAATAAGTCTCAGGGTGTGAAGCTGG
>NW_024722402.1:0-17500 GCF_018991925.1 Homarus americanus
CACGCCCATCCAAACAACACGCCCATCCAAACAACACGCCCCTCCAAACAACACGCCCTCCAAACATCACACCTATCCAAACAACACACCCTCCAAACAACACGCCCATCCAAACAACACACCCATCCAAACAACACGCCCCTCCAAACAACACGCCCTCCAAACAACACACCCATCCAAACAACACACCCATCCAAACAACACACCCATCCAAACAACACACCCATCCAAACAACACGCCCTCCAAACAACACCCATCCAAACAACACGCCCATCCATACAACACGCCCCTCCAAACAACACGCCCCTCCAAACATCACACCTATCCAACACGCCCTCCAAACATCACACCTATCCAAACAACACACCCATCCAAACAACACGCCCATCCAAACAACACACCCATCCAAACAACACGCCCATCCAAACAGCACGCCCATCCAAACAACACACCCATCCAAACAACACACCCATCCAAACAACACGCCCCTCCAAACATCACACCTATCCAAACAACACGCCCTCCAAACAACACGCCCTCCAAACAACACGCCCTCCAAACAACACACCCATCCAAAACAACACACCCATCCAAACAACACGCCCATCCATACAACACGCCCTCCAAACAACACGCCCTCCAAACAACACACCCATCCAAACAACACACCCCTCCAAACAACACACCCATCCAAACAACACGCCCTCCAAACATCACACCTATCCAAACAACACGCCCCTCCAAACAACACGCCCTCCAAACAACACACCCATCCAAACACACCCATCCAAACAACACGCCCTCCAAACAACACGCCCCTCCAAACAACACGCCCCTCCAAACATCACACCTATCCAAACAACACACCCATCCAAACAACACGCCCATCCAAACATCACACCTATCCAAACAACACGCCCATCCATACAACACGCCCTCCAAACAACACGCCCCTCCAAACATCACACCTATCCAAACAACACACCCATCCAAACAACACGCCCATCCCAACATCACACCTATCCAAACAACACGCCCATCCATACAACACGCCCCTCCAAACAACACGCCCTCCAAACATCACACCTATCCAAACAACACGCCCTCCAAACAACACGCCCTCCAAACATCACACCTATCCAAACAACACACCCATCCAAACAACACGCCCATCCAAACATCACACCTATCCAAACAACACGCCCATCCATACAACACGCCCTCCAAACAACACGCCCCTCCAAACATCACACCTATCCAAACAACACGCCCTCCAAACAACACGCCCTCCAAACATCACACCTATCCAAACAACACACCCATCCAAACAACACGCCCATCCAAACATCACACCTATCCAAACAACACGCCCATCCACAACACGCCCTCCAAACAACACGCCCTCCAAACATCACACCTATCCAAACAACACGCCCCCAAACAACACGCCCCTCCAAACAACACGCCCTCCAAAACAACACACCCATCCAAACAACACACCCATCCAAACAACACGCCCATCCATACAACACGCCCTCCAAACAACACGCCCCTCCAAACATCACACCCATCCAAACAACACGCCCATCCATACAACACGCCCTCCAAACAACACGCCCTCCAAACATCACACCCATCCAAACAACACGACCATCCAAACAACACGCCCTCCAAACAACACGCCCCTCCAAACAACACACCTCCAAACAACACGACCATCCAAACAAACGACCATCCAAGCAACACACCCTCCAAACATCACACCCATCCAAACAACACGCCCATCCAAACAACACGACCATCCAAGCAACACACCCTCCAAACATCACACCCATCCAAACAACACGCCCATCCAACAACACACCCTCCAACAACACGCCCTCCAAACAACAACACACCCATCCAAACAACACGCCCATCCAAACAACACACCCATCCAAACAACACGCCCTCCAACAACACACCCATCCAAACAACACGCCCATCCAAACACACACCCATCCAACAACACACCCATCCAAACAACAACGCCCATCCAAACAACACGCCCATCCAAACAACACACCCATCCAAACAACACGCCCATCCAAACAGCACGCCCATCAAACAACACACCCATCCAACAACACACCCTCCAAACAACACGCCCTCCAAACATCACACCCATCCAAACAACACGCCCATCCATACAACACGCCCTCCAAACAACACGCCCCTCCAAACATCACACCCATCCAAACAACACGCCCATCCATACAACACGCCCTCCAACAACACGCCCCTCCAACAACACACCATCCAAACAACACGCCCATCCAACACACCCATCCAAACACACCCATCCAAACAACACGCCCATCCAAACACGCCCATTCAAACAACACACCATCCAACAACACACCCATCCAACAACACGCCCATCCAAACAACACACCCATCCAACAACACACCCATCCAAACAACACACCCATCCAAACAACACACCCATCCAAACAGCACACCTCCAAACAACACGCCCATCCAAACAACACGCCCATCCAAACAACACACCCTCCAAACAACACGCCCATCCAAACAACACACCTCCAACAACACGCCATCCAAACAGCACACCCATCCAAACAACACGCCCTCCAAACAACACGCCCTCCAACAACACGCCCATCAAACAACACGCCCATCCAAACAACACGCCCATCCAAACAACACGCCCATCCAAACAACACGCCCCTCCAAACAACACGCCCCTCCAACACACCCATCCAAACAACACACCCATCCAAACAACACACCCATCCACACACACACACACACACACACACACACACGTCAGAACAGAGAGCCATAACCCACAGCTTTAAAAAGATTACCACCAAGACCTTATTGTGAGCCAGATGCAAACTTCATTACCTTATGACTATGTTCCTCATCGCTGACACACACACACACAAACACACACACACACACACACACACACACACACACACACACACACACACTGGGGCCCCGTGTCTGCAGAACGTATTGTGAACATTAAGGAAATGGTTCTGTCAGTATAAGGTGAACCCATGTCATTACTTACACGTATGAGAACTTGCCATGGGGAGGGTGGGTTGTGATGGGTTATGGTGGGTTGTGATGGGTTATGGTGGGTTAGATGGGTTAGTGGGTTTTGATGGGTTATGGTGGGTTGTAATGGGTTATGGTGGGTTGTGATGGGTTTGGTGGGTTTGATGGGTTATGGTGGGGGTTTTGATGGGTTATGGTGGGTTGTGATGGTTATCGTGGGTTGTGATGGTTATCGTGGTTGTGATGATATCGTGGGTTGTGATGGGTTATGGTGGGTTGTGATGGGTTTGGTGGGTTTTGATGGGTTATGGTGGGTTTTGATGGGTTATGGTGGGTTTGATGGGTTATGGTGGTTGTGATGGGTTATGGTGGGGTTGTGGTGGGTTATGGAGGTTGTGATGGGTTATGGGGTTGTGATGGGTTTTGTGGTTTTGATGGGTTATGGTGGGTTGTGGGGTTATGGTGGGTTTTGATGGGTTATGGTGGGTTGTGATGGGTTATAGGGTTGTGGTGGGTTATGGTGGGTTTGATGGGTTATGGTGGGTTGTGATGGGTTATGGTAGGTTGTGATGGGTTATGGTGGGTTGTGATGGGTTATGTGGGTTGTGGTGTTGTGGTAGGTTGTGAGATGGGTTATGGTGGGTTGTGATGGGTTATGTGGGTTGTGATGGGTTATGTAGGGTTGTGATGGGGTATGTTGTGATGGGTTATGGTGGTTGTGATGGGTTTATGGATGAGGTTATAGAGGTTGTGATGGGTTGTATATTATGGTGGGTTGTGATGGGTTGTAGGTTGTGATGGGTTATGGTAGGTTGTGATGGTGGTGTGGGGTTGTGATGGGTTATGGTGGGTTGTGATGGGTTATGGTGGGTTGTGATGGGTTATGGTAGGTTGTGGTGGGTTGTGGTGTGGGTTGTGATGGGTTATGGTGGGTTGTGGTGGGTGGGTATGGTGGGTTTTGATGGGTTAGTGGTGGGTTGTGATGGGTTATAGTGGGTTGTGGTGGGTTATGGTGGGTTTTGATGGGTTATGGTGGGTTGTGATGGGTTATGGTAGGTGATAAGGTGGGTTGTGATGGGTTATGGTGGGTTGTGGTGGGTTATGGTAGGTTGTGATGGGTTATGGTGGGTTGTGATGGGTTTATGGTGGGTTGTGATGGGTTATGGTGGGTTGTGATGGGTTATGGTGGGTTGTGATGGGTTATGGTATGTTGTGGGTTATGGAGGTTGTGATGGGTTGTGATGGAGGTGGGTTTTGATGGGTTATGGTGGTGGGTTGTGGTGGGTTATGGTAGGTTGTGATGGGTTATGGTGGGTTGTGGTGGGTTATGGAGGTTGTGATGGGTTATGGTGGGTTGTGGTGGGTTATGGTAGGTTGTGATGGGTTATGGTGGGTTGTGATGTTATGGTGGGTTGTGATGGGTTATGGTAGGTTGTGATGGGTTATGGTAGGTTGTGATGGGTTATCGGGCTGTGATGGGTTATGGTGGTTGTGATGGGTTATGGTGGGTTGTGATGGGTTATGGTAGGTTGTGATGGGTTATGGTGGGTTGATGTGGGTTATGGTGGGTTGTGATGGGTTATAGGTTTGATGGGTTATGGTGGGTTGTGATGGGTTATTATGGTATGTCAGGTGGGTTATGGTAGGTTGTGATGGGTGATGGGTTGTGATGGGTTATGGTATGTTGTGATGGGTAGGTGGTTGTGATGGGTTATGGTGGTTGTGATGGGTTATGGTAGGTTGTGATGGGTTATGGGGGTTGTGATGGGTTATGGTGGGTTGTGATGGGTTATGGTAGGGTTGTGATGGGTTATGGTGGGTTGTGATGGGTTATGGTAGGTTGTGATGGGTTATGGTAGGATGTGGTTGGTATGTTGTGTGTGGGTTATGGTAGGTTGTGATGGGTTGTGATGGGTTACAGTGAGTTATGGTGGGTTGGTAGGGTTAAAATTTATTACTTTTTGTTAGGTTAGGTTAGATTAGATTTGGTTAGGTTAGGTTTGGTAGGTTAGCTTGGGGGGTTAGGTTAGGTTAGGTTAGGTTAGGTTAGGTTAGGTTAGTTAATGTTTGGTTTGGTAGGGTCAGCTTGGGTAGGGTTAGGTTAGGTTGGGTTAGGTTAGGGTTAGGGGTTAGGTTAATGTTAGGTTTGGTTAGGTCAGCTTGGGTTACAATAGGTTTGGTTTGATTAAGTTAGTTCACGTCTGGTTTACCACGGAGCGAGGCACTGTGGCTACATAACATCTAATGTACCACACACACACACACAAACACACACACACACACACACACACACACACACACACACACAGTTATTGAGACAATCTGTTAGTTGATGTCTCCTTCCTGTATGAAGGCCAGCTGCACCCCCTCACCCTCTGTTACCCCTCACCCTCTCTTCACCCCTCACCCCACCTCTACCCCTCACCTCTACCCCCCCACCCCACCCCCCTCACCCTCTCTCTCCCTCACCCTCACCTCTACCTCCCTCACCCTCTGTTACCCTCACCCTCTCTTACCCCTCACCCTCACCCCCACCCTCACCTCTCTTACCCCCACCTCACCTCTACCCTCACCCTCACCCTCTGTTACCCCTCACCTCACCTCTGTTACCCTCACCCTCACCCTCTGTTACCCCTCACCCTCTCTTACCCTCACCCTCACCCTCTGTTACCCTCACCCTCTTACCCCCACCCTCTCTACCCCTCACCCTCTGTTACCCTCACCTCACCCTCTGTTACCCCTCACCCTCTCTTACCCCTCACCCTCACCCTCTGTTACCTCACCCTTTCTACCCTCACCCTCACCCTCTGTTACCCCTCACCCTCTGTTACCCCTCACCCCTCTCCCACCCTCACCTCACCCTCTCTTACCCTCACCCTCTCTTACCCTCACCCTCACCCTCTCTTACCCCTCACCCCTCACCCTCTATTTCCCCTCCCACCCCTCACCCCTCTCTTACCCCTCACCCTCACCCTCTGTCCACCCCTCACCCAAGCCCTCACCCTCTGTTACCCCTCACCCTCACCTCTCTTACCCCTCACCCAAGCCTTCTCAGCCCCTCCCTCTCACCCTTACCCTCATCAGGTCACCCCCCCCTCACCCCTAACAGACCATATTGTGTCCATGCGTCCGTGGATCCTGACAATAGGCCGTGATTGACTCTGACGGTGGATGTGGTTGGACTCTGACGGTAGGCCGTGATTGGGCTGCAGTAGGCCGTGATTGGACTCTGACAGTGGGCCGTGATTGGACTCTGACGGTAGGCCGTGATTGGGCTGACAGTAGGCCGTGATTGGACTCTGACAGTAGGCCGTGATTGGACTCTGACGGTAGGCCGTGATTGGGCTGACGGTAGGCCGTGGTTGGGCTCTGACATAGGCCGTGATTGGACTCTGACGGTAGGCCGTGATTGGGCTGACAGTAGGCCGTGATTGGACTCTGACAGTAGGCCGTGATTGGACTCTGACGGTAGGCCGTGATTGGAGTCTTTCAGTAGACCGTGATTAGAGTCTAACAGTAGACAGTGATTGGAGTCTTTCAGTAGACAGTGATTGGAGTCTTTCAGTAGACCGTGATTGGAGTCTGACAGTAGGCCGAGAATACTTGATATTATTATTATTATTATTATTATTAGTAGTAGTAGTAGTAGTAGTACATCTAACGAAGTCCGTGTGGACGTCAGTGCTCGAGGATTCTGGACGCGGGGACAGCGAGCTTTCTTCGACATCAGGATTTTTTATCCCATGGCCGCATGTCACCGTAACTTAGCTCTCGATGCTGCACATAGGAGGAACGAGAACGACAAGATAAGGGCATATGGGGAGAGAATTCAGAACGTTGATCAAGGCAGCTTCACTCCTCTAGTGTTCACAACCTCTGGTGGGATGGGACCAAGTGCAAGATGTTTCGCCAGACTCGCGGAGGTGATCTCCGAACAAAACAGCAGCCCAGAAGTTATGTTACAGCCTGGATGAGATGTCGACTGTCCTTCTCTCTCCTTCGGTCGGCTTTGCTCTGCCTCAAGGGAACGAGCTTCTGCCTACTCCGACAACTGCTGCAGATATTGACTATGAGGCTACAGTCACTGAATGCCGCATAGATCTGCGGCTCAACTAACTCAACACAGCTAGGATAGCTTCTTATGTATTAGGATAGTTAATATTAAGGTAATAAAATGGCGGCAAAGGTGTGGCTATTGGGGGAGGCTGGAGGCCACGTTAAAAAAAAGAATGGTAATATTAGTAGTAGTAGTGGTAGTAAGTGTAATATTTGTTGTAGTGGTGGTAGTAGTGGTAATATTAGTAAAGTAGTGGTAGTAGTGGTAGTAGTGGTAATATTAGTAGTAGTAGTGGTAATTGTAATATTTGTTTAATGATGGTGGTAGTAGTGGTAATATTTGTTTGTAGTGGTGTGGTAATATTAGTAATGTGGTGGAAATTATGAAAGTGGTAGTAGTGGTAGTAGTTAATATTAGTAGTAGTAGTGGTGGCAGTTAATATTATTAGTAGTAGTGGGTGTTAGTGGTGGTAGTAGTGGTAATATTAGTAGTAATTGGTGGTAGTAGTGGTAATATTAGTAGTTAGTTAGTGGTAATATGTAGTAGTAATTAGTAATATTAGTAGTAGTGGTGATGATGGTAGTAGTGTGATAATATTATTATTGATGGTAGTAGTGGTAATTAATTAGTAGTGAGGTAATATTAGTAGTAGTAGTGGTAGTAATTAGTGGCAGTTAGTAATATTAGTAGTAGTAATTAATAATTAGTAATATTAGTAGTAATTAATTGGTAGTAGTGGTAATATTAGTAGTAGTAGTAGTAGTATTAGTAGTAGTGGTAGTAATTGGTAGTAGTGGTAGCAGTGGTAATATTAGTAGTAGTAGTGGTAATATTAGTAGTAGTAGTAGTGGTAGTAATTGTAGTTGTTATTATTACTGTTAGTATTATTATTGTTTTGCTATTATTATTATCATTATTATTATTATTATCATTATCTTCCTTGGTCCTTGTGTGCATTATGTTCCACACCGTTCATTATACTCGCTGTGCTGACGTTGATATATACAGCTCGTGCGTGTATGTCTGTCGTTTGTCACTGTCTTGCGTGCCCCTGTGGGTTTATACATACCTACTGTACATACATATTGTACCTACTTACATACAATACATACATGAAAACATACATACATACATTTTGTACTTACATACATACATACATACATACATACATACATACATACATACATGAAAACGTACTACTACTTTCCTGTCACTTGGAATCGAGTATGACGATCATCCACCTATGGTACAATCATATGAGTTATTACGGATGTGCCCTTCTTTGGTGAGTTGTGAGGTGACTAAAGAGGCCGATACGGGACCGGCAGGGCTGTTCACATGTTGCACGTGTGGAGGGCTACATCTAGTGCGGGAAGGGCAGCAGCGTCTTTGATGCTGGCACTTGTCTGCCTCGCTATGCAGTCGGGCTAACTCGAAAGTATTGACACCTTCTCGTGTGGTGCTCCTCCAAGTGTTCCTGTGTGGGTCTACACCATTACCTGACAGGTTACGCGTGTGTTCTCTCGCTCGATATACAACTTAGTACGTGTGTGTGTGTGTGTGGTGTGTGTGTGTTGTGTGTGTGTGTGTGTGTGTGTGTGTGTGTGTGTGTGTGTGTGTTTGAGAATAATCTTCGCCATTTATTATGTACGTTTTGTAATTTGTATGTCTGTCTCAGTGTGTTTAAATTGTTCTCTCTCTCTGTGTGTGTGTGTGTGTGTGTGTGTGTGTGTGTGTGTGTGTGTGTGTGTGTGTGTGTGTGTGTGTGTGTGTGTGTGTTCATACTTTTGTCTACACACACACACACACACCATCATATAAGCAGACTTAAGTGTCATGGCGGACTATGGAAATGACAATGTCTTCAGAGTGACTCACTTGTACACCGACTGTTGGGGTTGTACTGACTGTCATGGGTTATACTGACTGTCATGGGTTATACTGACTGTCATGGTTTATGCTGACTGTCGTGGTTTATACTGACTGTCATGAGTTATACGGACTCAGTTTACACTGACTGTCGTGGTTTATACTAACTGTCATGGGTTATACTGAGTGTCATGGGTTATACTGACTGTCATGAGTTATACGGACTCAGTTTACACTGACTGTCGCGGGTTATACTGACTGCTGCGGGTTATACTGACTGTCGTGGTTTATACTGACCGCCGTTATAATGACTGTCGCGGGTTATACTGACTGTCATGGCTACACTGACTGTCATGGGTTATACTGACTGTCATGGGTTATACTGACTGTCGTGGTTTATACTGACTGTCATCGGTTATGCTGACTGTCAGCGGGTTATATTGACTGTCGCGGTTTATGCTGACTGTCAGCGTGGTTTGACTGTCGTGGTTTATGCTGACTGTCATGGGTTATATTGACTGTCATGGTTTATGCTGACTGTCATGGGTTATATTGACTCATATTTTACACTGACTGTCATGGGTTATACTGACTGTCATGAGTTATACGGACTCAGTTTACACTGACTGTCGTGATTACTGACTGTCGTGGTTTATACTAACGTCATGGGTTATACTGACTGTCATGGGTTATACTGACTGTCGTGGTTTATACTGACTGTCAGGGTTATACTGACTGTCGTGGTTATATGACTGTCAGTGGCTACACTGATTGTCGCGGGTTATACTGGACTGTCATGGTTTATGCTGACTGTCATGGGTTATACTGACTGTCGCGGGTTATACTGACTGTCATGGCTTACACTGATTGTCAGTGGGTTATATTGACTGTCGGTTTATGCTGACTGTCATGGGTTATACTGACTGTCGTGGGTTATACTTGACTGTCATGGCTTTACACTGATTGTCATGGGTTATATTGACTGTCATGGTTTATGCTGACTGTCATGGGTTATACTGACTGTCATGGGTTATACTGACTGTCATGATTTATACCCAACCCAACCCGACCCCGCCAAACCTAACCAAACCTAACCTAACCAAACCTAACCAAACCTAACCAAACCTAACCAAACCCTAACCAAACCTAACCAAACCTAACCAAATCTAACCAAAACCAAACCTAACCAAACCAAACCAAACCTAACCAAACCTAAGCAAACCTAACCAAACCTAACCAAACCTAACCCAACCAAACCTAACCAAACCTAACAAACCTAACCAAACCAAACCAAACCTAACCAAACCTAACCAAACCCAACCAAACCCAACCAAACCTAACCAAACCTAACCAAACCTAACCCAACCAAACCTAACCAAACCTAACCAAACCTAACCAAACTCAACCAAACCTAACCAAACCTAACCAAATCTAACCAAACCAAACCTAACCAAACCAAACCAAACTCTAACCAAACCTAACCTAACCTAACCTAACCTAACCTGTCATAAACGCTTACATCAGTTCTCTCTCTCGCGCCTTCACTGATCGGTGTTACAGATTACGTCACAGATTGGTGTAATTTTCAGAACCAAAAAAGGTGTTGTGAGTGAACACCAAGTACTGTGTTTTATTACCTGGGGAGAGAAGGGAAGGGGGAGGAGGAAGGTAGGGAGAGATAGAAGAGAGAGGAGGAGGAGGAGAAGGGATGGGAGAGTGATGGAGAAGGGGGGAGGAGGAGGAGGAAGGGTAGGAGAGATAGAAGAGAGGAGGAGGAGGAGGAGAAGGGATGGGAGAGGATGGAGAAGGGGAGGAGGAGGAGAAGGGTAGGAGAGATAGAAGAGAGAGGAGGAGGAGGAGGAGAAGGGATGGAGAGTGATGGAGAAGGGGAGGAATAGGAAGGATGGGTAGGAAGAGAGAAGATAGGTGGAGAAGGATGGGAGAGTGAAGAGGAGATGGAGGAGGAAGGTATAGGAGAGGAAGGAGGGAAGGACGATGATATTAAGTTAGGTTAGCTTAGGTTAGGTTAGGTTAGTTACATTAGGTCAGGTTATATAAGCATTAGGGTGGTTAATCTTCAGGTGATCTCTAATCTCAGTATATACACACACACACACACACACACACACACACACACACACACACACACACACACACTACTTACATCACATTTACATTTACTACAGAGTTATCGGTAGTTTTGCTGCAGGAGAGAGTTATCGGGTAGTTTGGCCGCAGGAGAGAGAGTTATCGGGTAGTTTTGCCGCAGGAGAGGTTATCGGGTAGTTTGGCGCAGGAGAGAGTTATCGGGTAGTTTTGGCCGCAGGAGAGAGAGTTATCGGGTAGTTTTGGCCGCAGGAGAGGTTATCGGGTAGTTTAGCTTCAGAGAGAGTTATCGGGTAGTTTTGGCGTCAACGTTATCGGGTATATGTGGCCTGTAGGAGATAACCAAAATATCGAGAAGTTTTTTGTATCTTCTAACTGTGGAAATTCTCGGGTACTTTTGGCGGCAAGATAAAAAAGTAATCGAACAGTTTGGGCGAAAAAAAGCAAAAAAAAAATAATAATAATATCGAAAAGGTTTAGCGTGAAAATAAAACTCTATCAGGATATTTGTCAGTAAGCTGGAGAGTTATCGACTATTTTTGCCATCAGTATCTTTAAAAAGAGTTATCGAGCAGTTGCGGCATCAGAATTTAAGACTATATTCCAATATTTTAGGGGTCATAATGATGTCAAGTTATCGGGTAGTTCGGTTGTCTGAGTAAAAAAAGATGTTATCGGTTATCTTTGCCATCGGAAATTACGTCTAGAGAGTTATCGAGTAATTTGGGCATCAAATTAAAAAGATAACGAGTAATTTTTATTATATAGAGATAGTTATCGATCAGTTTTGGTCGGAGTGAAAATTTTAAGGATTAGACCAAGATTAACCCTCTGCTTATTACACCTTAAGAAGATTAAACACTCTAACCTAACTACACCAGCCTAACCTAACCAAACCCCAGGTAGCGTTAGTGTGTTTAATCAAGTAAATAAACTGAGTGTCTAATCTTCAGGTGAGCCCAAGAAAGATATTTTTTCGCCATTACGGAACTATAAGAAAAAAATGTCAAGTCTAAAGGCAACATCGGCGCCATCTTTACTCACCATCTTTAAGCTGTGTTGGTAAAAAAATCCGAGTCTGGATTCTCCACTATTCGTAATGTATTTTTTTCCGCTGTAAATTAAGATAAAAGAAAATATTAAGTTCAGGTATAGTATAAGTGTATTTTGAAGCCATTTTACCAGTGATTAATTTTAAGTCCAGTAGTCAGATTTTCAGTGTGTGTGTGGGGGACAGGCCGCACGTTATCAACTTCCGCTGTATAACAAAAGTATAATGACGACGCCAGTTTTTCTCTTCTTAACCTTTTATGTTTTGTTTTTACTGTGAAAGAATTCGAATCCGGTTCTTCAGATATTCGAACCATTGTTATTTGTTTTTCCCTGAATAGATATGAGAGAATACCTGTAATTACGGTCGAGTCTGAGTACAATTTCAACACCATTTTGATCGCTGGTTTTACGTCGTATCATAAACACAGCCATTTAAAGTCCTTCTCTTGTCATGCAGCTACTTACACGATCCGGTCACGAGTTGTGTTCCTAATCCCTAAGTTGTGTGAATAATATGATTGAAGATTAGGCACCCTAGCTTATATCACCCTAATGCTAACGTAACATAATCTAATATGACATAATTTATTCTATCTTAGCATAACATACTTTAAACCTATCCTAATCTAACCTAACATAACATAATTCAACCTAACCTGACCTTACCTAATATAACATAATTTATCTTAAACTGACCAATCCTTACCTAACTTAACCTAACTACCATCAGGTGAATTAAGCTGTAGGGGCTAATCTTCACGTGATGCAAAATATTAATTTAGGAATCCATCAAAATCCGAATCCGGGTACGAGAACTTTTTGTGTATCGTTCGTGAATCTATAATAATGGTGGAAGACAGGATTTTTTATTTAATTTTTTTCACATACAGGAGACACCTCAAGGCACTTGAAAACTTTCGCCAACGTAGTCTACGTTTCATCCTCCGAGTTTACTGGGAAGACAAGAGAACAAATGCCAGTATTCTTGTTGACACCAACAGAAAGGAGCATCCAGGCTACCATTATCCATGAACAACTACGTTGGACTGGCCATGTTACCCGCATGGACGTCAGTAGACTGGCTAAAGCAGCTACTTTACAGTCACCTAACGAATAGTAAACGTAACGCTGGCGGACAACTGAAAAGGTATAAGGATAGTCTTAAGACAAACCTGAAAAAGTGCCAAATCGACCCCCTCACGCTTGGAGGAGCACCACACAAGGTGTCAATACTTTCGAGTTAGCCCGACTGCAAACCGAAACAGACAAACGCCAGGAAGGACGCTGCCGCTTCCCCCTCCCGCACTAGATGTAGCCTCCATGTACTGCATCTGTGAACGACCCTGCCAGTCCCGTATCGGCCTCTTTATGTCACCTTAAAACTCACCAACCTAGGTGACATCCTTTATAACTCATATCATTGTATCATAGTTGATGATCGTCATACTCGATTCCGAGTGACAGCAAAGTAGTGTGTGTGTGTGTGTGTGTGTGTGTGTGTGTGTGTGTGTGTGTGTGTGTGTGTGTGTGTGTGTGTGTGTGTGTGTGTGTGTGTGTGTGTGTGTGTGTGTGTGTGTGTGTGTGTGTGTGTGTGTGTGTGTGTGTGTGTGTGTGTGTGTGTGTGTGTGTGTGTGTGTGTGTGTGTGTGTGTGTGTGTGTGTGTGTGTGTGTGTGTGTGTGTGTGTGTGTGTGTGTGTGTGTGTGTGTGTGTGTGTGTGTGTGTGTGTGTGTGTGTGTGTGTGTGTGTGTGTGTGTGTGTGTGTGTGTGTGTGTGTGTGTGTGTGTGTGTGTGTGTGTGTGTGTGTGTGTGTGTGTGTGTGTGTGTGTGTGTGTGTGTGTGTGTTATCAGATAATCAGACATGCTTAAATCATTACCGCAAAAAGTCGTAGGGTGAGGGACGGGGAGAGAGGCTATTATACAGGTAAGGGAGGTGTCTGGCGGCCTCCTTATCTACCTCTTACGTCACCAGCGGCTCCTACGAGTGATAGGAAGATGCCTGTACCTGGTAATAAACTACCAATCACAGCCAAGGATTCAAAAGTTCCAATTAACTTGTTGACCAATTACATGCCGACTTTTTTCTTTTAATTTTACAGTAAACTGATTATGTGAAGATTAGGTATCCCAGCTTATTTTACCTGATGATTAAGCACCTAACTCTACCTCGAGCCTTAGGTTAGATAAGTGTTACTTTAGATTAGTTGGGTTGGTGCATCAGTGCTAAGGTACTGAAATACTTTCACGTGAAATAAGCTGGGGTGCCTAATCTTCACGACAGCCCAGCAAACTAAATATGTAACCAAACCAAAGCTTAATCCCAACCCAGTTTATTCTTAACCTTAGTCAGTCAATTGTGGTGTCATACTTATGTTTGAGGGTTGGCGACCGCGGCCCTCCACTCCAGGCGGTCTTCACCAATCTTCCCGAGACTTTTAATTTCAGTCATCCATCCCAGTTTCTGTCCTCCCCTGGCCCTCCTACCCCCTGGCCCTCCTACCCCCTGGCTCTCCCACCCCTGGCCCTCCCACCCCTGGCCCTCCCACCCCTGGCCCTCCCACTCCCCTGGCCCTCCCACCCCCTGGCCTCCCACCCCTGGTCTCCTACCCCTGGCCCTCCTGCTCCCTGGCCTCCCACCCCCCTGGCTCTCCCACCTCCCACTCCCCTGGTCTCCTCCCACTCCCTGGCCCTCCCACCCCTGGTCTCCTACCCCCGTGGCCCTCCCACCCCCTGGCCCTCCTACCCCTGGCCCTCCCACTCCCTGGCTCCCTCCTACCCCTGGCCTCCCACCCCTGGCCCTCCCACCCCTGGCTCTCCTACCCCTGGCCTCTCCCCACCCCCTGGCCCCCCACCCCTGGCCCTCCCACCCCTGGCCCTCCTACTCCCCTTCCCTTCCCCTGACCCTCCCACCCCTCTCGGCCCTCCCACTCCCCCTGGCCTCCCACCCCTGGCCCTCCCACCCCTGGCTCCCACCCTGGGTCTCCCACCCCTGGCCCTCCTACCCCCTGGCCTCCTACCCCTGGTCTCCTACCCCTGGCTCCTCCCACCCTGGCCCTCCCACCCCTGGCCCCATCCCCCCTCCCACCCCCTGGCTCTACCCCTGTCTCCCACCCCTGGCTCCACCCCTGGCTCTCCCACCCCCTGGCCCTCCTACCCCTGGCCCTCCCACCCCTGGCCCTCCTCACCCCTGGCTCTCCTACCCCGGTCCTCCCACCCTGGCCTCCCTCCCCTGGCCCTCCCACCCCTGGTCTCCTCCCACCCTGGCTCCCCACCCCTGGCTCTCCCACCCCTGGCCTCCCACCCCTGGCCCTCCCACCCCCTGGCCCTCCCACCCCTGGGTCCTCCCACCCTCCATCGGCCCTCCCACCCCTGGTCTCCTCCCACCCCCTGGCCCTCCCACCCCCTGGCCTCCCACCCCCTGGCCCTCCCACCCCTGGCCTCCCACCCCCTGGCCCCATACCTGGCCCTCCCACCCCCTGGCCCTCCCATCCCTGGCCCTCCTACCCCCGGCCTCCTCACCCCCTGGCCCTCCCCTGGCCCTCCACCCCCCTGGTCTCCCACCTGGCCTCCCACCCCTGGCCCTCCCACCCCCTGCTGGGTCTCCCACCCCTGGGTCCTCCCACCTGGCCCTCCCCACCTGGCCTCCCACCCCTGGCCCTCCCACCCCCTGGCTCTCCCACCCCTGGCCCTCCCACCCTGGTCCCCCCCTGGCCTCCCACTCCCTGGCTCCCACCTGGCCTCCCACCCCCCGGGTCCTCCCACCCTGGCCTCCCAACCTGGCCCTCCCACCCCTCCCACCCCCCTGGCTCTCCCACCCTGGTCTCCCACCCCTGGCCCTCCCACCCCTGGTCTCCCACCCTGGCTCTCCCACCTCTGGCCTCCCACCCCTGGCCTCCCCACCCCCTGGTTCTCCCACCCTGGTCTCCCACCCCAGGCTCCCCACCCCTGGCCCTCCACCCTGGCCCTCCCACCTGGCCCCACCCTGGCTCTCCCACCCTGGCCTCCCACCCCTGGCCTCCCACCCCTGGCTCCTCCCACCCCTGGCCCTCCCACCCCTGGCCCTCCCACCCCCTGGCCCTCCCACCCCTGTCTCCTACCCCTGGCCCCTCCCACCCCTGGCCCTCCCACCCTGGCTCTCCCACCCTGGCCCTCCACCCCTGGGTCTCCACCCTGGCTCTCTTCCCCTGGCCTCCCACCCCTGGCCCTCCTACCCCTGGCCTCCCACCCCTGGCTCCCCACCCCTGGCCCTCCCACCCCCCGGGCCTCCCACCCCTGGCCTCCCACCCCTGGCCCTCCCACCCTGGCCTCCCACCCCTGGCCCTCCTACCCCTGGCCTTCCCACTCTGGCCCTCCCACCCCCCTGGCCCTCCCACCCCTGGCCCTCCCACCCCTGGCCTCCCACCCCCTGGCCTCCTACCCCTGGCTCTCCCACCCCTGGTCCTCCTCCACCCCTGGCCCCTCCTACCCCTGGCCTTCCTACCCCCTGGCCCTCCTACCCCTGGCCCTCCCACCCCTGGCTCTCCTACCCCTGGCTCTCCCACCCCCCTGGCTCTCCCACTCCCTGGCTCTCCTACCCCCCCTGGCCCTCACCCCCGGGCCTCCTACCCCTGGCCCTCCTACCCCGGCCTCTCCCCTGGCCCTCCCACCCCTGGCCCTCCTACCCCTGGTCTCCTACCCCCGCTGGCCCTCCTACCCCTGGCTCTCCCACCCTGGCTCTCTACTCCTGGCCCCTCCTACCTCTGGGCCCTCCTACCCTGGCCCTCCTACCCCTGGCCCTCCTACCCCTGGCTCTCCCACCCCTGGCCTCCTACCCCTGGCTCTCCCTTCCCTCTGGCTCCTCCTCCCCCTGGCTCTCCTACCCCTGGCCCTCCTACTCCCCTGGCCCTCCTACCCTGGCTCCCTACCCCTGCTGGCTCTCTCCTGCACCCCCTGGCCTCCTAATTCCCTGGCCTCCCATCCCCGGCCCTCACCCCTGGCTCCCTACCCCTGGCCTCCCACCCCTGGGCCCTCCTACCCCCTGGCTCTCCTTCCCTCCCCTGGCTCTCCTACTCCCCTGGCTCTCCTACTCCCCTGGCCCTCCTAACACCCTCTGCCTGCCTGGTATAATCATATGGCCTATTATCTCCACATCCCTAATTATATGGCCAAAATAATTTTTTTTCTTATTCTCCAAATTCCTAAGTGATTTGTGCATAGTTATTTTGTTAATTTGTGTTGTTTTTCATATTGTTTTTTGTGGTTTGTTAGAAGTGTAGATTTAGTTGTTTGTAGGAGTAGGTATTGAGGCTATGTTGTGTGTGTGTGTGTGTGTGTGTGTGTGTGTGTGTGTGTGTGTGTGTGTGTGTGT
>NW_024722402.1:20000-50000 GCF_018991925.1 Homarus americanus
AATGATTTCTACCGGCGTCGCTCAGGTAGGAGTCTCCACCAGTTTCACTTATCGTCAAAGAATTATTTTTCGGGCTTAAGAGGCCATTCTTAGATTGTCTGTATGTACGTATGACTTGTACTCTCGGTGTTGATCAACCATAACTGGCATGAAGATAGAACTCTATGGCGTCGCTCAAGGTAGGCGTCTCCACCCGTTTCATTTATCGTCAATTATTGTGTGATTTGTAGGCGGATTTTTCAATGAGTGTGTGTGTGTGTGTGTGTGTGTGTGTGTGTGTGTGTGTGTGTGTGTGTGTGTGTGTGTGTGTGTAACTCGCTGTACCCACACGAATAACTCTTGGCCTTTTGTGTCTGTCTGTCTGTTTGGTTGATTAGATGATTTGCTCTTGTTCTTATAGTCAAATATGGGTTTTATTAACAAGTTTAGATATGTTTGTCTTCATTATTATTATTTCTACGGTAAATACTGATAATAATAAAAATAATAATAACGAAGAAATAATGCACAAAAACAACGAAAAACAATAACCCCAGAAATAACAAAAACGAACGTCAATAACAAGAGGTGGACCACAATAATACTAGATTAAGAAAGACAGGAATAAACCACCAGCTCCACAAACCTGAAGAATCTGGGAGACTGATAAGATTGTGAGAAATGCTGTAGTAAGAGGAGGGAGGGAGGGAGATAACGAGGTGATGGAGAGCCTTGATAAATGTGAGAAATGAGACAGTGAGAGAAGAAAGAGAATAAGGAGAAGAGAGAAAATATGGATTGTAGATAAATGAGAAAGTGTGTTTGAGGATAATTAATAAGAAAGAATAAGTTAAGTAAATACAGTAAAATAAGAAGTGAATAGTATGGATTGTGATAACTGGAAATAATGGTGAAAAATTGTGAAGTGTGGTGAGAGAGGAAATGAAAATGACGATAAAGAGGAATAAAAGTAAAAAGAAAGGTGAAACATTACGAGGAAAAGAAAGAAAATACGATAATTTATCATAGGTGGCAAATCTTCCCTCACCTGTATCCAATCTTCCCCTCACCTGTATCCATCTACTCTTCCCTCACCTGTATCCAATCTTCCCCTCACCTGTATCCAATCTTCCCCTCACCTGTATCCACTCTTCCCTCACCTGTATCCAATCTTCCCCTCACCTGTATCCACTCTTCCCTCACCTGTATCCAATCTTCCCTCACCTGTATCCAATCTTCCCTCACCTGTATCCATTCCCTCACCTGTATCCAATCTTCCCTCACCTGTATCCAATCTTTCCTCACCTGAAGATTATCTACGCTAACTCTACCTTGGAGGTAGCTTAGATTAGGTTAGGGGAGGCTAGGTTGTGAGAGTGTTAACTGTGTTAAGTTTGGTTAGTATAGGTTAGTGTTAGCTGTTAGGTTAGTAGTGTTGGGTTAGCTGTTAGGTTAGGTTGAAGCTAAGCGTTAGGTTATCATTAGTTTGGCTAGTGCTGCAGGTGCTAAGGCTAGCATTGTGAAGGCGGTTAGCATTAGGGTGGTGTCAGTCACCACCAAGTGTCTAATTCAGGTGATCCTTTCTCTCGCTCACTAAAACCATCCAATTTATTTTTCCATTTGTATTTTTCATTCACGTTGACCAGCTCTTATTGTTACAGTTGATTTAATTTTCCTTCATCCTGGGACACGAAAACAGAGGCAGGACAGCGTTCTCTCATGCTTTGGGCCCTTCCCTCCCTCCCTCCTCACCCCCATCCTCGCTTCCTCCCTCAGTCACTCCTTCACTCACTCCCATCCTTGCTTCCCTCTCACCCTCACCCATTCCCTCTCCCTCTCACTCCCTTCCTCGTTCCTCTCACCATTACTCCTTACTAACCCCTCCCACACACACACCTCACCTGTCGTACTCAGCCATACTAAAGACGTCACCCATGGCTTGCAGCACCACGTTCATGTTCCACAAGATTCTTAAACATTTGTTCCTCTCCCTGTATGTGAACCTTTCCAGATGGACGTACAAGAGAGTTAATAATGTTGAAGGAACATTTTTTTTACCGGTGTATCTGAAGGTAAGACTTGTAATCCCTGAATATGAGTTTTTTTACACTGTTGTCCGCTTACCTGTTGCGCCTAGATCTGTTATCCTCACCAACAACATCCAGGAAAGTGTTATTGATAGAGTAGTTATGATTAGGTTGTTATTGTATATCCTATGTGTAGAGTCTTATATTTTGTTATATTAGGAGTATTTGCCAATCTTAAGACCATTTTGAAAGCTAGAGTACAGAGATTTTATTTTTCCATGGTTATGATACATCGTCTTAACTCGCTTCGTAAACCTTCCCAAATATCATCAATCTGTCGTTCTCAAACTTGACCCACTGGCTGGATATATTTCTTCTCATTGATGTCATTTATGTAGATCACAAACAGGGTGGGTCCAAGGATATAACCACATAGTCCCGCATATCCTCACATATTCTTATATTCCACATAATCGCTCACATAATCCAACATAAGCCAATATATTCCTTCGTACTCCTACATTTACCGCATATTCTCGCATACTCCGACATATTACCGCATATTCTCGCATACTCCGACATAATCCCTTATATTTCATACACATAACCCCACACATTACAGAATATTCACGCATAATCCCACATATTCACGCATACCCAACATTCACGCATAACCCCACATATTCCCGCGATAACCCCACATATTCCCGCATAATCCCCACATATTCACGCATACTCCGACATATCGAGCGGCCTGCATCGGTTCCCCGCCCTGTTGTAAATACCTGGATAAGATCACCTTATTGCTATGCGTGGAGTGGCGTGACCAAACATAACACACTTGTGGCAAATAACCTTTTATTTTTTTTTTTTTGGTCTTAAGGTTTAAAAGTCTCGTAGGATAATGGGTTTAATGGTACTTGTGTAATGAATGTAATGGTTTAATGGTACTTGTGTAATGAATGTAATGGGTTTAATGGCACTTGTGTAATGAATGTAATGGTTTAATGGCACTGTGTAATGAATGTAATGGGTTTAATGGCACTTGTGTAATGAATGTAATGGTTTAATGGCACTTGTATAATGAATGTAATGGTTTAATGGTACTTGTGTAATGAATGTAATGGTTTAATGGTACTTGTGTAATGAATGTAATGGGTTTAATGGCACTTGTGTAATGAATGTAATGGGTTTAATTTAAATTTGTGCACGAATGCAATGGGGTTTAATGGCACCAGTAACACGAATGCAATGGCTTAACGCAATTTGGTTAATGAATGTAATGGTTTAATGTACCAAAAATGAATGTAATGGTTTAAATGGCACTTCGCAATGGAATGCACGGGTTTAATGGCACTTGTGTAATGAATGTACGGGTTTAATGGTACTGCGTAATGAACGAATGTAATGGTTTAACGGCACTTGCATAATGAATGCAATGGTTTAATGGTACTTGTAATAATGTAATGGTTTAATGGTACTCTGTAATGAATGCACGGGTTTAATGGCACTTGTGTAATGAATGTACGGGTTTAATGGCAATTCTGTGTAATGAATGTAATGGCTTAATGGCACCCTGCATAATGAATGTAATGGTTTAATGGCACTTGTGTAACGAATGTAATGGTTTAATGGTAGCCTGTATAATGAATGTAATGGGTTTAATGGTACTTGTGTAATGAATGTAATGGGTTTAATGGTACTTGTGTAATGAATGTAATGGGTTTAATGGCACTTGTGTAATGAATGTAATGGGTTTAATGGCACTTGTGTAATGAATGTAATGGGTTTAATGGCACTTGTATAATGAATGTAATGGGTTTAATGGCACTTGTATAATGAATGTAATGGGTTTAATGGTACTTGTATAATGAATGTAATGGGTTTAATGGCACTTGTGTAATGAATGTAATGGGTTTAATGGTATTTGTATAATGAATGTATTGAGTTTAATGGTACTTGTATAATGAATGTAATGGGTTTAATGGTACTTGTGTAATGAATGTAATGGGTTTAATGGTACTTGTGTAATGAATGTAATGGGTTTAATGGCACTTGTGTAATGAATGTAATGGGTTTAATGGCACTTGTGTAATGAATGTAATGGGTTTAATGGCACTTGTATAATGAATGTAATGGGTTTAATGGCACTTGTATAATGAATGTAATGGGTTTAATGGTACTTGTATAATGAATGTAATGGGTTTAATGGCACTTGTATAATGAATGTAATGGGTTTAATGGTACTTGTATAATGAATGTAATGGGTTTAATGGTACTTGTATAATGAATGTAATGAGTTTAATGGCACTTGTATAATGAATGTAATGGTTTAATGGCACTTGTATAATGAACGTACTGGTTTAAATCGACGTATGAAACAGTTCGCCTGTGTTGGTAATTGCTGTAATGTTCTGTAATATTTCAAGAAGTCATGTGGGATTACAGAGCACTGGTTACATATTGCATAGCCGATAGCCTGATTACAGAGCAGTATTATATTACATAGCCGCTAGCCTGATTACAGAGCAGAATTATATTACATAGCCGCTAGCCTGATTACAGAGCAGTATTATATTACATAGCCGATAGCCTGATTACAGAGCAGTATTATATTACATAGCCGCTAGCCTGATTACAGAGCAGTATTATATTACATAGCCGCTAGCCTGATTACAGAGCAGTATTATATTACATAGCCGCTAGCCTGATTACAGAGCAGTATTATATTACATAGCCGCTAGCATAATTACAGAGACATGCCTATATATATTACAGAGTCCCAAATATAGACATCTTGTATTACAGTCTTTGGTTACAGTAATGATTACCAGTTGATGTATTTTCATGATCAATTTTTAGGTAAGCTTCAAGTTGGTTAGGTTAGCGTTAGCATTGGGTTAGTTTAGCTTTAGATCAGGTTAGGTAGGTTAGGCTTGGTTAGTTTAGTGATAGATTGGTTTGGGTAGCTTAGAGTTAGGTTAGGTTAGTGTTAGATTGAGTTGGGTAGCTTAGAGTTAGGTTAGGTTAGTGTTAGATTAGGTTGGATAGCTTCGCGTTAGGTTAGGTTAGCGTTTGATTAGGTTTGGTTAGCGTTAGGTTAGGTTTGGTTAGCGTTGGGTTAGGTTTGGTTAGCGTTAAGTTAGGTTTGGTTAGCGTTAGGTTAGGTTTGGTTAGCGTTAGGTTAGGCTTGGTTAGCGTTAAGTTAGGTTTGGTTAGCGTTAGGTTAGGGTTTGGCTATGCTATTAGGGTTTGGTTGTATGCTAGGTTAGGTTTGCTAGCGTTAGTTAGGTTTGCTAGCGTTATGCTTAGGTTTGGTTAGCGTTAGGTTAGGTTTGGTTAGCGTTAGGTTAGGTTTGGTTAGCGTTGCTAGTTTCTGTTAGCGTTAGTTAGGTCGGTTAGCGTTAGGTTAGGTTTGGTTAGCGTTAAGTTAGGTTTGGTTAGCGTTAGGTTAGATTTGGTTAGCGTTAGGTTAGGTTTGGTTAGCGTTGGGTTAGGTTTGGTTAGCGTTAGGTTAGGTTTGGTTAGCGTTAAGTTAGGTTTGGTTAGCGTTAGGTTAGATTTGGTGAGCGTTAGGTTAGATTTGGTGAGCGTTAGGTTAGGTTTGGTTAGCGTTAGGTTAGGTTTGGTTAGCGTTAGGTTAGGTTTGGTTAGCGTTAAGTTAGGTTTGGTTAGCGTTAGGTTAGGTTTGTTAACGTTAATTTAGGTCTCTGTTTATCTGTCTCTGTGTTCATGAGTATTATTCAATCAATTATTGACTCTTTTAATTCTTGCCTCATGATATAAACTCATCCCTTCAATAGTAGTTCACCTCACCTGTGTACGTGTGTCTCTGTGTGTTATATACATTACCTTCTAAACTGGCCTAATATAGCACCGTTTATGCCTATATTATGAATAAGACACCAAAAATAACATTGCTTTTCTAGTCCTGTGTAATATCTAATGGGCGTTACACATGGTCTTTAATATAGCACTAGTAATTCCTATGTTATTTCGGACGAGAGAGAAAAATATAACGCCGCCTTTCATGTCATGTGTAATAATTCACAGCCACGAGAGACCTGTCTACCTTCACACGAATTCTTTTTCTCTCTCTACGATATAAAGTGAGTCTAGTTTTAGATATATCTTGGGCGAACTGGATTAAATCTCTTGGTGAAATATATGGTAAGGAGGTTGGGTGGTGGTGACCTGGGTGGAGGGCGAGGTCAGGAGGCTGGGTGGTGGAGGGCGAGGTCAGGAGGTCAACTTGTTTGTGTGTTGTGGTGGTTTCAAAGTCTGGGTAAATTTCACCTCTTTAGTTCAGTGACGGGTAGAGAGAGGCAGGCAGATGGGAGGGTGAATAAAGACACTTGACAGACAGAAACAGACAGACAGGTGGGTGAATAGTGACACTTTACAGACAGACACAGACAGACAGGTGAGTGAATAGTGACACTTTACAGACAGTTACAAAGAAACAGGTGAGTGAATAGTGACACTTTACAGACAGACACAGACAGACAGGCATAAAAGTTATAAATGGACAATTATTAAATGAAAATAACGAAGACACTTTGTCCAGCCAGCCATCTCGTTAATGTTTAGCCAGCCATCTCGTTAATGTTCAGCCAGCCATCTCGTTAATGTTTAGCCAGTCATCTGGATTGCTGAAGGTAAATTATTAAATAATACTATCACAAGTACATTTGAGTTTTATACTCATGCAAACATTGGGATGAAAGGGTCAACGTGAGAACCAAACTTGTGTCTGCTTGGGCTTCGTATTGCTGTACAACACCAAGGTCATCTTGACAGCTCCAGCAGTTTGTAGACACCAGCTTCGCCCAGGTAGCGTCTTCCCACACCACTTTGTGTTTCAGCGTGATGGGTCTCCCACGTCACTATACAAACATTAAGTACAGATATACCCAGTACTGGCCTGATCACCTTGTACTTGAGTCGCTGTACTAGACAAAATTGAAGCAGACCCTGGACGTGATATACAGTACTGTACCCTGATCACCTTGTGCCAGGTCGCTGTACTAGACAAGGTGGAAACAGACCCTGGACGTGATATACAGTACTGTACCCTGATCACCTTGTGCCAGGTCGCTGTACTAGACAAGGTGGAAACGGACCCTGGACGTGGGCCACGGTCTCCGTACTTGGCCCCATTAGACTTTTATGCATGGGGCTTCATAAAGTCTGATGTTGACTAAACAAGAGTAAGAGATTGACAAGACCTAAAAACCTTTATTGAAGCAGCAGCTGCAAAATTAACTCCTGATATGTTTACAAATATGTTTCAAAATACAATGAATAAGTTTGAGATGTGCAGAGGCGCGGATGGTACACGTGTTGAATCTTTATCCTAATGTTTACATGTGAATATATAATTCAAATGTTTATTTAATATTATTATTTAATCAGTTACCTTAAAATACAGATAATTCGATAACACAGACAGGAACTGTTGGACCAGCCTGTACTGTACGTCCTCAGCCACACTTGGTCGTGTCGGGGTTCACTATAAGCGGTGGTCGAAATGAAACACCTTGTACCTGAAATAATTTAAGCTCGATCTGTTTGACACTGGAACTGTGGAAGTACAACATAACTAAAATCTTTGACAGGACCTGGTGAAAATATACACAAGTCAAGTTAACTTTTACCGGATGTTAAATAATCACAAACATGACTTATAGATATACCAGATAATACCAAGTGTGGAGACAGTTATGGCCAAGTGTACTTCAGACTTTTATAATCTACAGTGATGTAGTTTTTTTTGTTTTTAGATGGACGAATAGCTAAGAAAAAAATATTATTTAGAAAAAAGTATCTCTTATATACAGAACACGATAGTTCATAGCACACTTAATAGTACAGCATTAGTGAATAAATAGGCAGGGTTAGTAGGGGGTGTAGGCATTGTTGACGACAAATATTCAGTCACCCACTAGCCAGACTATTCTCAGACCTACTGTTTTAAGTCTGAAGCAACAAGTTTTTTTATTAGAAAGAGAGAAAGATGAGTTCAAGATTTAGCGTTTAAGTTACTCCTCGGTGGTGTCATATGGAGGAGGAGGAGGAGAATTACGTAAGGCCGTCCTCCATCCACACTCAGATGACGGACGGCTTCAAGTGAGTCATTATTTAACACAGTGTCTCTCTCTCATCCCCGTGGAAAGATAAATTAATAATATTCCATTGAGTGATTAACAGATATATACTAAAAATCAACTAGGTACAACAGTAAGCAGATTTATCAAGTTACAAAGACTGTGATAGTTAGCAGCGGGGCAATAATGGCTCCCCCTCACCGAGCTATTGTTACTCAGGGTTTTTACTGAGGCAGCGGTGAATGGCTGTAAATTATGTGGGGGGGTAAATTAGTATTGTAGACATGTTTTAATGGCTTCGTGTGTTGAGCAAATAGCGAGGGAGGTTTAGCATGCCAGATTATTTGATGGTTTGCCTGTGAATATACTGAGTTTTATTTATTACATATTAACTCATAGTCATTAATAATATAACCCCAAGAAGTGTGTGGTGGTAGTGTTGGTGTCACCAGCCAACAGGTGTACCAAGACTGTGGGAATATATCTATAATCTCTCTCTCTCTCTCTCTCTCTCTCTCTCTCTCTCTCTCTCTCTCTCTCTCTCTCTCTCTCTCTCTCTCTCTCTCTCTCTCTCTCCATTTTCTGACATTAGCCAATTGATGATACGTGACATTTATCAAGGAATGTGTACTGTTTGTTGTGGCTTCAGGTTGTTGGCGGCTGTGTGGACCTTGTTTCAAATGTCTGGAAATTTATTCCTTATGGATCTACTGTACTAATTTATATATATATAGAACAGGTGGTTGTAATAATAGAGCCGCTACCTTAATGACACACACACACACACACACACACACACACACACACACACACACACACACAGCCTACCCCAGTGCCTCTCTTGTGACATGGTGGTTCTCCTTCCATAACGAGAGACAACCTTCATTTCGTTTTCTGTTTCGTTAGTATGGGTCTTCAAAAGCCACTATGATATTCTGAGATAATTTCTTTGGCTGTCTCTACCAACATCAAGTAAACATTGGAAAGACGATTTGAATTTTGCCGCGGACAACAGCTAGTTTATTGTGCACTCCATACTTTTTTTCATTTATTGGGCACCCCCTTTCATCCTTGTGTAAGGTGAAGCGCATAAGCGTTTACAGCGCCCAACAGGGAAGCATGCTAAGTTCATGCTTGCCTTATGCCTCATGAGTTAAGGGCGTAGAAGCCTGAAGAGTCAATGGTTTTATGTCTAAGCAAGTTATTTGAAGTTCCAACAGCTTGTCTCTGAATACGAATTCGCAACTTTCGATTTTACAGCAGGTACCTACTTTACTGCTAGGTGAACAGGGACCAAGGGGACTAGGAAGAGTGTCCAAACAACTTCCGCCGGCCCGGGAATCGAACCCGTGAGCGGTAGCGCAAAAAGGATCACAGAGCAGAGGCCACATAGAGTGTTTATCATACCCCAGTGGTCATGATATTATGGCAGTGAATGTTACAGAGTATTACCAGTATATTATTTGTTTGAGTCGGTGCGTAGAATTTTGCTTAGGTGTTAGATGTGAAGTGTGGATACAGCCTTAGTATATCAGTCATCTTGCCATCAGAGATAAATGCTGTGCCGTTGCATACACACTGTGCTTGGATCTGTCTCTATAGTGTTCTACTTTTTTTTCCCAGTCTAAGACTCTTAAGACATAGACTTGGAGTGTGTGGCTGTATGTCTGGCCGCACACTCTACAGTTTGACGGTGTGTGTGTGTGTGTGTGTGTGTGTGTGTGTGTGTGTGTGTGTGTGTGTGTGTGTGTGTTAACTTAATAGTGTTTTCTGTATGTGTGATGCTTGATAATATGAACTGTGGTCTTCTTCAGCTCCAGGCGTTAGTGGGAGCACCCCATGTATCCTCGCCCCATGTATCCTCGTCTCCTGTATCCTCGTTCCATATCCTCGTCTCATGTATCTCGTCCCATGTATCCTCGTCTCCTGTATCATATTTCCATGTATTCTCGTTCCATGTATCCTCGTCCCGCCGCCTGTCCTCGTCTCATGTATCCTCGTCCCATGTATCCTCGCCTCATGTAAACCTCAACCTATGTATCCTAGACCCATGTAGCCTCGACCCATGTATCATCCTCGTCCCATGTGTTTAAGTTCCATGTATCCTCGATCCATGTATCCTCGTCCCACGTATCCTCGTCTCATGTATCCTCGTCCCATGTATCCTCGTCTCATGTATCCTCGTCCCATGTATCCTCGCCTCATGTAAACCTCAACCTATGTATCCTAGACCCATGTAGCCTCGACCCATGTATCATCCTCGTCCCATGTGTTTAAGTTCCATGTATCCTCGATCCATGTATCCTCACCAGCGTAGGAAATGTTTGCTCTCGGTGGCTCTGGTGGACACGCACGCTCAAGTCAACACAGCTAACAGCTATATACAGATGAACTTAGCTTGTGCATGTTAGCGGCTCAGATAACGTGGTGTGTTATAACGTGTAGGCGCCACCGGGGACCACTCATGTGTACGTGACGGCTTAGTGATCCTGATACCACCTGTTGTATGACCTCTTCCCTGATACCACCTGCTGTAGTGACCTCTCTGATACCACCTGCTGTATGACCTCTCTGATACCACCTGCTGTAGTGACCTCTTCCCTCATACCACCTGTTGTATGACCTCTCTGATACCACCTGCTGTATGACCTCTCTGATACCACCTGATGTATGACCTCTCTTGATACCACCTGCTGTAGTGACCTCCTACTTGATAGCATCTGCTGTAGTGACCTCCTACTTGATAGCACCTGCTGCTTAGCAGCTACTTTCCTGATACCACCTGCTGTACTGACCTCTCTGATACTACCTGCTGTATGACCTCTCTTTGAGTACCACCTGCTGCCTTGTCTCTGATACCACCTGCTGTAGTGACCACTTCCCTGATACCACCTGCTGTAGTGACCTCTTACTTGATATGATACCACCTGCTGTAGTGACCACTTCCCTGATACCACCTGCTGTAGTGACCTCTTACTTGATATGATACCACCTGCTGTAGTGACCACTTCCCTGATATCACCTGCTGTAGTGACCTCTTACTTGATATGATACCACCTGCTGTAGTGACCACTTCCCTGATATCACCTGCTGTAGTGACCTCTTACTTGATATGATACCACCTGCTGTAGTGACCTTCCTGATACCACCTGCTCTAGTGACCTACTTGATACCACCTGCTGTACATAAGAGCAATAGAAAATAAGGAGTCTGCAATAGGCCGGATGGCCTGAGCATGGCAGCTCTTGTCGAAAGTTACAACTACTCTCTATCGTCCATGAATCTATCTAGCCTCCTTTTAAAACTTTACAGTGTTCCAGCACTTACTACAAAGTTGGTAAGCTTGTTCCACTCGTCTACCACCCTATTTGTGAACCAGTTCCTTCCTATTTCCCTCTTAAACCTAAACTTATCCAACTTAAATCCGTTGCTACGAGTCCTATCCTGCTCGGATATAATAAGAACTTTATCTATATCTCCTTTATTGATTCCTTTCACCCAATTAAATACTTCTATCATATCTCCTCGCACTCTTCGTCTTTCTAGGGATTGCAAGTTTAGTTTCTTTAATCTATCCTGATATGGAAGGTTTCTAAGTCCCGGAATCATTTTCATCATTCTTCGCTGCACCGACTCTAGTAAATTGATATCCATTCTATAATAAGGGCACCAGAACTGAACAGCATAATCGAGGTGCGGCCTGACTAGCGCAAGATATAGTTGTAATAAGACCTCCGCACTCTTATTACTTACACTTCTAGATATAAAACCCAATACTCTGTTTGCCTTATTTCGAACATTAACGCACTGTTTTCTAGGCCGTAGGTCTGGGCTTACAAGTACCCCTAAGTCTCTTTCACAAGTCGACTTCTCTAGGTTGATGTTGTTAAGGCTGTATACATTGACATTATTTGTTCTTCCAATATTAAGTACGCTGCACTTGCTGGTGTTGAATTTCATTTGCCATTTTTCTGACTACTCCTGCAGTTTATTTAAATCCTCCTGTAGTGCATTTGCATCCTGCCCTAAATTAATCTGCCGCCCTATTTTGGTGTCTTCCGCAACTTGCTTATGTCACTGCTGATCCCAGTATCTAGATCGTTTATGTAGATTATGAACAAGAGTGGGCCCAGTACTGACCCCTGGGGAACCCCACTAACACAGCCCCTCTCAGATTTAACACCATCTACGCTGACCCTCTGTGTTCTACCGGTGAGCCATGTTTTTATCCAATTTAAAACTTTCCCCTCGATACCATGAGCCTTAACTTTTCTCAGAAGCCTCTGATGCGATACTCTGTCAAACGCTTTGCTAAGGTCATTATCTACTACCTCGAAGACTTTCCTAAAAAACGTCAGCAGATTTGTTTGACAAAATCTTCCCTTTGTAACCCCATGTTGAGAGTCGTAGATTAATGTGTTTTTCTCTAAATGCGATCGGATGCTATTTGCTATAATTTATTCAAGAAATTTCCCCACTACTGACGTCAAACTGATCGGCCGGTAATTTGACGCTGATGCTCTGTCTCTCTTTTTGAATATGGGTACTACATTTGCCTGTTTCCACAAGTCTGGCACAACTCCCGTGTCTAATGATTTTGTAAATAAATTTACGAGGGGTCCGCTAATCTGTTCCTAACACTCTTTCAAAACTCGTGACCTGTAGTGACCTCCTACTTGATACCACCTGCTGTAGTGACCTCCTCCCTGATACCACCTGTTGTAGTGACCTCCCTACCTCCACCATCCCACCTGCCACGTCTTCCCCTCCTTGGCGCCCTCGTGTTACCTCTTGACACCCTCCTCATACCCCTTCTTGACACCCTCCTGACGCCCCCTCATACCCCCTTGACACTCTCCTGACTCCTCCCTGACACCCCCTGACACACTCTAACACACTCAATCCGGTTCAGAGTAAGTTGAAGCATCAGGGGGCCATCTGGTGCACTATCTTGGGGCTATTATTGTTTACATTCCTCAAATATCACGTCACGGTCCTGAGTTTAACCTCTGATAAAAAAAGTTGGTCATGTTGCTCTTGCTCACCTGACTTACCTGTCTTAAGAGGCTCGACGGCGTGAAATGGCTGACACCGAACCCGCCACCACATGGATTCGAACCCTTGAATTCTGGTGCGTAGTGAACCCGGTGAACCCATTAGGCTTTTCAACGTCAAATAGACGCTGATATAAAGTTCTTAAATGTTAAACTTCCTTTTTTTTACTTAAATTTGTTATAAATGGAAGCAACATTTACAAACTCGGATTAATATCTACATAGGTCGCAGGCTCCTTAACTTACTAGTAGACCTACTATATTATTGAACACTTAATATATATATATATATATATATATATATATATATATATATATATATATATATATATATATATATATATATATATATATATATATTGTATAGGCCCTTGGGGTTCTCCAGGGGCCCTCCTGGGGCCGGGTTCTCCTGGGGCCGGGTTCTCCAGGGGCCGAGTTTTCCTGGGGCCGGGTTCTCCTGGGGCCGGGTTCTCCTGGGGCCGGGTTCTCATTAAGGGCCGATATCACCTGACCCCGACTACATTGGTACCTCTTATCAGACAAGTTGTTATACTTGCTTATCTGTGTGTGTGTGTGTGTGTGTGTGTGTGTGATAAGATTTTTTCACATTTGGGCCGCGCAGGTGTTGTGGTCGCGGGGGGGGGGAGGCAGCCTTACTCACACATGTTAAGGTCAGTGATAACATTTAAGAGCTTCCTTCTGTGTTGTGTTGTCATTTGAGCGCTCTCATTTATCGTAACTTGAGCTCTTCTTTCCGTGTTGTCACTTGAACTTTTCCTTCTGTGTTGCCACGTCATTTGAGCGCTTCCTTGTGGTGTCACTTAAGCGCTTTATTGTCTTCTTATTTCAGCGATTAGTTCCATGTTATAAGGTGAGCGCACCCTTGTGTTACCACTTAGCGCTCTTAAATCAGCTTTGGGAGTACTTTAACTCAGCTGATTCTAGCGGCGTCTATGATCAGCTGATGACAACATGTTAAAACAGCGTCTCCCGTAACCATGGCAACGTGACCCATCAGCTGATCCCACCCCTTACACTAGATAAAAACACAGGAAGAACGGTCATTAGTGCTCATTAGAGATACCTGAGTTGGTGAGAGAGAGAGAAGGGGAGGAGGTGAGAGATAGGGAGGGAGATAAAAAGTGAGAGAGAGGTGTGGAGAGAGTGTGATGGGGAAAGGGAGGTGTGAGAGAGAGTAGGGGGTTGAGGTGGAGAGAGTGAGGTGAGGAAAGGGAGGAGAGAGAGAGAGAGAGAGAGAGAGAGAGAGAGAGAGAGAGAGAGAGAGAAGAGATTGATACTGGTAACTGAACATAAACAAGTAACAATCATGTTTATAACTCGGCCCTGTGGTGATGTGTTCGGTTAAAGTGTCCTGTATGGTGTAGATAAGCGGATTTTAGGGTCGTCCGGTTAAGTGAAGGATGATATTTATGATCGTTTTGGTTTAATGAAGATTGAAGTATGTATATGTTCGGTTATATGAAGGGTGGGTAGAATATTTGGGTGTTCGGTTAAGTAAAGGTTAAAGTTTATTAATGTTCGGATAAGTGAGGTTAGATTTTATGGGTGTTTGGTTAAGCGAGAGACCAATGTTTATGTGTTCGATTAAATAAGGATGGTCTTTAAATCCGGGTGTTAGAATCATGGTCTTCAAATCTGGGTGTTAGAATCAAGGTCCTTAAATCCGGGTGTTAGAATCATGGTCTTCAAATCTGGGTGTTAGAATCATGGTCTTCAAATCTGGGTGTTAGAATCAAGGTCCTTAAATCCGGGTGTTAGAATCATGGTCTTCAAATCTGGGTGTTAGAATCAAGGTCCTAAATCCGGGTGTTAAATCATGGTCTTCAAATCTGGGTGTTAATCAAGGTCCTAAATCAGAATCTGGTCTTCAAATCTGTGAATTAGAATCAAGTTAGAATCCTTAAATCCGGGTGTTAGAATCATGGTCTTCAAATCTGGGTGTTAGAATCAAGGTCCTTAAATCCGGGTGTTAGAATCATGGTCTTCAAATCTGGGTGTTAGAATCAAGGTCCTTAAATCCGTGTTAGAATCATGGTCTTCAAATCTGGGTGTTAGAATCAAGGTCCTTAAATCCGGGTGTTAGAATCATGGTCTTCAAATCTGGGTGTTAGAATCAAGGTCCTTAAATCCGGGTGTTAGAATCATGGTCTTCAAATCTGGGTGTTAGAATCAAGGTCCTTAAATCTGGGTGTTAGAATCATGGTCTTCAAATCTGGGTGTTAGAATCAAGGTCCTTAAATCCGGGTGTTAGAATCATGGTCTTCAAATCTGGGTGTTAGAATCAAGGTCCTTAAATCCGGGTGTTAGAATCATGGTCTTCAAATCTGGGTGTTAGAATCAAGGTCCTTAAATCCGGTTGAACTTTGGGTCAAAATTTGCATATGAATTGCCGAATAAGAAAGTCGTAATGTTGTTGTAATTCTTCTTCTTCTTCAAACATTATTAGTTTTTATTTCTTACAAAGATGACAAAACAAAATGGCACCTGAGCAGCACTGAGACTCTTAATATAACTACATAGAAATATTTAAGTGAGAGAGAATGGAGAATAGAGAGAATAAAAATGGATAGAAAGAGAGAGTGAGAGAAATAGAGAGAAAGAGAGAGAGATACAATGTAAGACTCTCCGCTGTTCATTTGTTTTTTATGCTGCGTAATAAATCTCCGTTCATTTGCGTAACCCTCTGACCCTCACACTGTCTATGTACTTCAGGCACTGTGTATAAGTCCAGATAGACGTATTATCATATACACATATATACATACGAACACATATCCACAGACACATGAATAAACAGTGTATGAATAGATATGCACAGAAATACACACACACACACAAGGTACACAAGTCTTAAACACACACACACACACACATACACACATTTGCATATTAAGACATCTACAAATATACACAAAAATATACATACAGATAACTAGAAATACACACAACACACATGCTAGTTGACAAAGAGATACAGTATACTTGCTTCAGCACACACACACACACACACACACACACACACACACACACACACACACACACACACACACACACACACACACACACACACACACACACACACTGCCCCTGGTGTTGGAGGCTGGTCAACCCGGGAGTCACCTGGGCGTGAATCTGTTTATTTAAGTCACTGTAGAAACTGCCCCCAACACAACAACCACACCCTGAATTAATGAACTGTATGATATATAGTGTCAAGGAATAGCCCGAGATGACTCGACAATTCGCCAACTGAACTGGAACACGATCCGACAGTCGATTAAAGTTCAGGTTCCCAATTACTGCTGGGTACATACTGTGTAGAGGCAAATGGTGTTCACAGATGTTGCACGTGTGGGGGGCTACATCTACTGCGGGAGGGCGGCGGCAACGTCTTTCCGGCGCTGGCGATTGTCTTTCTCGGTAGGCAGTCAGGCTAACTCGAAAGTATTGACACCTTCTCATGTGGTGCTCCTCCAAGCATTGCGGTGTGGAGTAATCGTCTCCCAGATCATGGGGTCGATTTGGAACTTTTTCAGGTTTGTCTTAAGACTGTCCTTATACCGTTTCAGTTGCCCGCCGACGTTACACATATTATTCATTAGGTGACTGTAAAGTAGCTGTTTTGGCAGTACTGTCGTCCATGCCGGTAACATGGCCAGTCCAACTAGATGTTCGTGGATAATGGTTAGTCTCGATGCCCCTACATTTGGTGTCAGCGAGAATACCGGTATTTATTCTCTTGTCTTCCCAGCGAACTCGAAGGATGAAGCGTAGATTATGTTGGTGAAAGTTTTCAAGTGCCATACAGCAGGGTGGGGAGGACCACTGCTCGATATACATGCAATTTTGTAGATAATTTCAGCTCCCTACAGCTGAAGACACGGGTACAGAGTCTGCCAAAGGATTGAGATGCACATCTGATCCGATGTTAAGTCTCTTGATCGATGTCCACGGTGGTGGACAGGTGGAAGCCAAGATACTGAAAGTGGGTAACATTAGAGAGGGTAGTACTGTTTAGCTGGATGGTTGGTGGAGGTGTGGTTGAACCTGGGGCAGGCTGAAAGAGAATCTGAGTCTTGCGTTCATTCACCTCAAGGCCAAAGAGTACATACGTATCTGCGTTAGTGTTTAGGGTCTCCCGTAGGTCGCGTTCAGTGTAAGCGATGAGGGTGAATTCGTCTGCATACTGAAGTTCAGTGATGGAAGCTGCCGACACCTTTGTTCGTGCTTGGAGTCATCTTATGTTGATAAGACCTTTCACCCGGTGCTGGATGTCCAACCCTCTGGCTAAATTGGCACTGTCACGAGTAAGGAAGGCAGCCAAGAAAATGGAAAAGAGAGTTGGTGCCAGTACACACCCTTGTTTTACCCCCGTTTGGATGGGGAGGAACTCAGACTGGGTGCCATTGTGCAGGACACTGCCGTTCATGCCATCGTGGAGTTGCCTCACAACGGCAATGAATTTTGGTGGACAGCCAAAACGGCTGAGGGTCAGCCAGAGCTCTTCCCTGTTGACCGAGTTGAAGGCCTAAGTAAGGTCAATGAAGCCATGTTCAAGTCACGATGCTCTTCTCTGAACTTTTCCTGTATCTGGCGGGCAACAAAGATCATGTCAGAGCACACACACACAGACACACACAGACACACACACACTTGCAACAGTATTATTAATAATTGTATAGTAATAATTGCAGCAGTAGTAATTAAATAGTAGTAGCAGTAGTTATGGTGGTACAGTATTATTACGTGCATATAATAATACTCGCCACCCTGCTGCTGTAATAGAGGGTCGCCCCAACTCACAGTTTAGTGTGTTTGGGTGTTTTGTTGGTGTAAATGTGTATGTTGTTGTATGTGTGTTTGATCAACAGTGTCCAGGTCACCACAATGGCCACCGCCAGGTCACTAGAATGGCCACCACCAGGTCGCTACAATGGCCGGGGGATGCCAGACTGCGCATATCATCAGGCCTTTGTTTACCACCGCCATTGTGGAGGATTGTCGGTGATGAACACAAACAAAAGACCTCAGCAACTCCCCCCCCCCCCTTCCCTCATCCCTCATCCTCCTCCTCCTCCTCCTCCTCCTCCTCCTCCTCCTCCTCCTCCTCCTCCTCTCCTCTCCTCTCTTTGACCCTCCATTTCTCTCTCATTTTGTTATTCCAATTTCTCCATTTCGTTGCACTCTCTCTCTCTACCTACCTCCCATTCTGTCCCCTTATCTCCCTTCCCTACCTTTCTCACATTAGAACTGAGAGGCATTAAGTTTGGGGCCCATTAGAACTGAGAGGCATTAAGTTTGGGGTCCATTAGAACTGAGAGGCATTAAGTTTGGGGCCCATTAGAACTGAGAGGCATGAAGTTTGGGGCCCATTAGAACTGAGAGGCATTAAGTTTGGGGCCCATTAGAACTAGTGGCCATTATAACTTAGAGTATTTTAAAGCAGTTACCATGGAGTGTGTTAGTAATGACACAGTCACAGTAGTGCGTGGAGGAGGACCTTGAGGGTGGAGGAGGACCTTGAGGGGCTGTGTTGAGGGTGGAGGAGGACCTTGAGGAGCTGTGTTGAGGGTGGAGGAGGACCTTGAGGAGCTGTGTTGAGGGTGGAGGAGGACCTTCAGGGTGGAGGAGGAATATATGTGTTTACAAGATTTAAGGATCTGCATTTCTGAGTTAGGAGTTTCTTATATTCATTTTTACTTGACCTTCGACCTACCAGCCTGCCTGCCTCCCTGTTTGGATGTCTGCCTCCCTGCTTGCCTTCCTGCCTCCCTGCTTGCCTTCCTGCCTACCTCCTTGCCTGCCTGAATGACAGCCTACCACCCAGCTTGTGTATCTGCCTCCTCGCCTCCTTCCCTGCCTCCTTGCCTCAGGATTCTTGTCAACACTACTCATGTGTTACTTTTGATCGTGACCTCTGACCTCTCCTCCGGGTCCTTCAACCCCTGTAAGCGAGTCCTCCCCACCTGGCCTGACCTTCCTCACCTGCACGGCTTGAGGGAGGGAGACTGGTGATGAGTGAGCATTGTGGTGGTGGTGGTAATTGTGATGGTGAAGGTGGTTTTGTAATTGTTGTGGTTGTTTTGGTGGTGGTGAAGGTGGTGCTTGTAATTGTGGTGGCAGCAATGGCGGTGGTGGTGTTAATAGCAGTGATGGTGGTAGTGGTAACAGTAATGGTGGTGTTGCTAGTAGTGAGGAACAGTGTGACTATTTATTTACATCGTATAGGATGAAAGACTTTATCATCAGTGAGAAAATCGCATATTGTATACACTTAGCTGACTCACTCACTCACAGGCGGGGTGCTGCACGGTCGTATCTTGTCACCCACCTTGTTTATTGTTGACATATTTTTGTGAGGTGAGAGAGGAGTACAAGTAGTATTTCACCTCCTACGCCTTATGTACCAAGCACTTTTTTATTGCAGGAATCAATAAAGAAAATGCCGAGTCAGTTGATGGTGCAGGGAGAGGTGTTGCAGGGTAGTATTTTGACGCCGCCGCTGTTCAGTGTTTACGATTGACTGTTGTGAGGGAGAGACACAAGTGGTATGTCAGATGCTGTTCTCTTCACACTGTTTTGTTTTAATGAATCGATATAAAGGTTACAAAGTTAACCAAAAGAACAGTGGAGTTCATATTGAGGTCTTATAGGGTGGTATTGTCTCACCAGTACAAGAAGGCGTGTAGACAACTGGGCGTGTAGACAAGAGGGCGTGCTGTCTAGGGGGCGTGTAGACAAGGGAGCGTGTAGACAAGTGGACGTGTAGACAAAAGGGTGTGTAAGCAAGAGGGCGTGTAGTCAAGAAGGCGTGTAGACAACTAGGCGTGTAGACAAGGAGGTGTAGACAAGAAGGTGTGTAGACAACTAGGCGTGTAGACAACTGGGCATGTAAACAAGGGGGCGTGTAGACAACTGGGCATATAGACAAGAGGGAGTGTAGACAACTGGGCATGTAGACAATTGGGCGTTTAGACAAGTGAGCATGTAGACAAAGGGGCGTGTAGACAAGAGGGCACGTAGACAACTGGGCGTGTAGACAAGAGAGCGTGTATACAAAGGGACGTGTAGACAACTGGACGTGTAGAAAAGAAGGTGTGTAGACAAGGCTGCGCGTAGACAAAGGGACGTGTAGACAAGAGGGCGTGTAGCGAGAGGGCGTGTAGACAAGAGGGCGTAAAAAATGTAGACGAGGGATAAAAGTGTGTATTTCAGATCATCCTCTGTACTGTACACACAACACATCGATACAGAGGTTGAGGAAAATATTGAAGGACATTGAGGTGGGGTTCCGGCGGGTCACATTCTTGTCTCCTTCGCTGTTGTGATGGAGGCAGAGAGTAGCGTTAACTATTCTATTCCCTGCATACGATACTTGCTATTATTTTTTTGTTTTTGTTTTTTTGCATAAATCAATACAGAAGTGACCAAATTTGTTCACTACGGGAGAACGAAAGAAAGAAAATAGAGAGAGAGAGAGAGAGAGAGAGAGAGAGAGAGAGAGAGAGAGAGAGAGAGAGAGGAAGAAGAAATGGGTATACATGATTATGTTTGAGTAGGAAAGTTGACAGTGAAAATGTGAGTTGAGGCAGGTTGAGGGACAGCGTGGGTGGAGAAGGTAAATATTTAGGTAGCCTTTTTCAGCATGAGTGAGGAGAGAAGGAGGAGAGATGGAGAGAGATATCAGAGAGAGTTGAGATGTGAGACCTGGAGACTGAGCAGAGACACAGTTTGATATGTGGGTAAAGAGATGAAGTGTGTGGGTGTACGACCCGCGAGGTAATCCACGCCACCACACCATAGGTGACAACTGGGCGTAGACAACTGGGCGTGTAGACAACTGGGCGTGGTAGACAAGGGGGCGTAGACAACTGGGCGCGTAGACAACTGGGCGTAGACAACGGCGTAGACAACTGGGCGTGTAGACAAGGGGGCGTGTAGACAACTGGGCGTGTAGACAACTGGGCGTGGGACAGGCGTGTAGATAACTGGCGGTAGACAATCATGTAGATAACTGGCGCAGGGGACAAGGGGCGGTAGACAACTGGGCGGCCGACAACTGGGCGACAACTGGGCGTGTAGACAAGGGGCGTGTAGACAACTGGGCGTGTAGACAACTGGGCGTGTAGACAACTGGGCGTGTATTGCGCATGCAGAGAATCCGTGTAGACAACTGGGCGTGTAGACAAGGGGCGTGTAGATAACCGGGCGTGTCGACAACTGGGCGTAGACAACTGGACGTAGACAAGAGGCGAGACAACTGGGCGTGTAGACAACTGGGCGCGTGTAGACAATTGGGCGTGAAGACAAGGAATCGTGGTGACAACTGGGCGTGAAGACAAGGGGCATGTTGACGGGGCGTAGACAACTGGGCATGCGTCGACAAGGGGGTGTGTATATTAGTGGGGCGGCGTCGACAACTGGGCGTGTAGACAACCGGGCGTGTAGGACAACTGGGCATGTGGTATTGGGTGGGGTGTGTGTATACAGGGGCGTGCCGACAACTGGGCGTAGACAAAGGAGTGTGTAGACAACTGTGTAGACAAGGGCGTGTAGACAAGGGAGGTGTAGACAACTGGGTGTGTAGACAAGGGCATGTCGACAACTGGGCGTGTAGACAACTGGGCATGTAGACAAGGGGGTGTGTGGATACAAGGGCGGCCGACAACTGGGCGTGTAGACAACCGGGCGTGTAGACAACTGGGGTGT
Organism: Homarus americanus; assembly: GCF_018991925.1. Taxonomy (NCBI): domain Eukaryota; kingdom Metazoa; phylum Arthropoda; class Malacostraca; order Decapoda; family Nephropidae; genus Homarus; species Homarus americanus. The sequence goes on from NW_024722402.1 coordinate 41,898, forward strand.
AGACAACTGGGGTGTAAACAAGGGAGAGTGTAGATAAAGGGGCGTGTAGACAACTGGGTGTGTAGATAACTAGGCGTGTAGACAAGTGGGCGTTTAAACAAGGGGCGTGTAGACATGTAGGTGTGTGTAGACACGTGGGCGTGTAGTCAAGGTGGCGTGTAGACAATGAGCGTGTAGTCAAGGGGGCGTGTAGACAATGGGCGTGTAGTCAAGGGGGCGTGTAGATAATGGGCGTGTAGTCAAGGGGGCGTGTAGATAATGGGCGTGTAGTCAAGGGGGCGTGTAGAGAGCATTAACTGTAATTAATTTTGTTGTGGCATTAATTATCAGGAAGGCTTTGTGACTTTCTTTAGGGAATAATGGTAATTAAATAGACTGTTAAGACGATCTAATTACTTCTGTTACTTCTGATCAATATAATTTGTATCGGTGTCAAATGGGATTTTTTTACGGTCGGATGTAATTGGCTGAAGACAGAAAGAAAACGAAGATGAATAGAAACAATAAGAAAATAAGAGAATAAGAAAATAAAGGAAGAAGAACAAAAATAAGAAAATAGACAAAGTAAAGAAAATTAAATAAAAAGAAAGATTTTATTCTATTTATATTTTTTTAAGAGGAACTTGAGGTTGGTAACTGAATTGAAGCTATGAGGATGTGGAAGGTAGAGAGTCTCAGCGCAATTATGTCGCTATTTTGAACGTTTTTATTTTTTTTGCTTGAGTAAAGAAGTTAATTGTTCTTTGACTTTTCATTTACGAGGAAAATTTAACTTACGACTTTTGACAATCGTAAAACCTTGTAGGTGATAATGTTATTTGAAGTGGTAATATTATCAGGGGAATTTGCCTTCTAACGAGAGGTAATAATACTCGTGTGGCCGTGTTATGTTACCCACTACATGTGTTTCCCGGCGAAAATTGTTTATTGAATGAGATGCAAAGTGGCTGTATGAATATGTGAAACAGCAGTATTCTAAATTGTTGGGAAAATCCCGCTTTGTAACTCGCATAAATTCTTTTTCCATATTGCTAAAGTTTTCCTCAGACCCTCGTGTTCCAGTAGATAAACGTCTCCTATCTCATACCACACTCTGCGGTTTATTTGCATTTGGCATTTTTTTTTACACGATCATAAAGCAGTCATTCCCGCGTTATCAAATAAGACTCGTTTTTATAGCAAGTGTCAGTGAACAGTGATGGTTGGTGGTAAGAGTTGAGCTAGCCCGCGAGCTTCATATAGGGCAGGACTGCTGGTGCGGGAGGCAGAGGAGCTAATGTTAAAAGAGATACCACGAATAGGGCCGGGGAAACCATTTAATCTCAAGCGACATGAACCAACGAGGTATAATACACAATAAGCTAACCAAAACAAACCAAGGTTCACTAAGGGAAGTAGGGTTAGGTTCGGATCATCTATATTCTAAACACTATTAACGATTGCGCGGCCGTGTTCGTAGTAATTTTGTAACGTTGGCCATGTTGCGTGCGAGTGAGCCAGGACGGGGTGTTGTGGTGTCTCGGAATCGCGGGTGGCAGTGTGGAGGTGACTCTCAGAGAGGTCGGGTGTTAGTGTGTGTGTGTCAGTGAGCGCTCGTGGAACTATCGGTTAAACTGTGCCCAGGATGTATAATGGTTGTTATTGATCGTTTCTACTCTGGTAAGTAAACACGAATCGCAAGATAACGCAAATATAAGAATAGATCCACCACTGAGTAATTAAAGTTAACATTTTCTGGAATTACAGAAAATCTTATGGTAACTTCCAGCAAGTCAACTGATAATCCTATAGCTACCATATTTTATTAAAGGTTTGATTAATGGGCCTGAAATAGAAGACGCCCTTAATTGGACCATTTAAAGATCAAAACAATTTACCTTAAACAACACCTTACCAGATCTTTAACAATTACCATCATTATTTCCCCATGTTTCCTCGTCTTCAACTCATTGTTTCACGAACTTTAAAATATTTAATCGTCTTCCCTATTAAAAAACTAATGACGTAATATACATTCAATAGCCAGTAATCAATATATGACGTAACAATGATACAGTCGCGAGTTGCAATTAATTTTCGAAAATTACATAGTTCACTTCAGTCTCGTTTCGGAGTTCACATATAATAATAATGATAATAATAATAATAATAATAATAATGATGATGATGATGATGATGATAATAAACCTTGTCATGTTAGAGGCCACCTTGCCACAGTACACACACATACACGTCAGGTAACAAAACGGGTGAATCATGTGGGGCCAAACATTGATTTTTAAGCTAACAAACTCACACGTGAATCACTGAACTGTCGAGATGACGTGACATAGTTGTGGTGACTATTAGTAGTAGTTGTAGCTTAATTGTTATTATTATATTATTATCGTTATTGGTTTTATTATTGTTATTGGTATTATTATTATTATTATTATTACCACTATTGATAACAAACTTACCATTAGCACACTTATTGTCACTTCTGATATGTGAGTTACTTACCTGCAGTTAATGGTGAAGGGGCTGAGTAGTTAATGGTGAAAGGGCTGAGTAGTTAATGGTGAAGGGGATGAGTAGTTAATGGTGATGGGGTTGGGTAGTTAATGGTGAAAGGGCTGGGTAGTTAATGGTGATGGGGCTGGGTAGTTAATGGTGAAGGGGCTGAGTAGTTAATGGTGAAGGGGATGAGTAGTTAATGGTGAAGGGGCTGAGTAGTTAATGGTGAAGGGCTGAGTAGATTGTGAAGGGTGGGTAGTTAATGGTGAAGGGGCTGAGTAGTTAATGGTGAAAGGGCTGAGTAGTTAATGGTGAAGGGGATGAGTAGTTAATGGTGATGGGGTTGGGTAGTTAATGGTGAAAGGGCTGGGTAGTTAATGGTGATGGGGCTGGGTAGTTAATGGTGAAGGGGCTGAGTAGTTAATGGTGAAGGGGCTGGGTAGTTAATGGTGAAGGGCAGGTAGTTAATGGTGAAGGCTGGAGTAGTTAATGGTGATGGGGTTGGTGAGTTAATGATGAAGGGGCTGGATAGTTATGGTGAAGGGCTGCTGGAATGGTGAAGGGGCTGAGTAGTTAATGGTGGAAGGGGCTGAGGTATTAATGGTGAAGGGGGCTGAGTAGTTAATGGTGAAGGGCTGGAAGTTAATGATGAAGGGCTGGATGTTAATGGTGATGGGGTTGGGTAGTTAATGGTGAAGGGTGAGGCTGGTAGTTTGATGTAGTTAATGATGAGCTGGGTGGTTATGGTAGGGCTGGGTAGTTATGGGTAATGGGCTGAGTGGTGATGATGAAGGAGCTGAGTGGTTAATGGTGAATGGGCTGGAAGTGGTTAATGGTGAGAGGATGAGTAGTTAATGGTGAAGGCTGGGTAGTTAATGGGGAAAGGGCTGAGAAGTTAATGGTGATGGGGCTGGGTAGTTAATGGTGAAGGGGCTGTGTAGTTAATGGTGATGGGGTTGGGTTAATGGTGAAGGGGCTGATGTTAATGGTGGAAGGGCTGAAATGGTGATGGGGTTGGGTAGTTAATGGTGAAGGGAAGAGTAGTTAATGGTGAAAGGGCTGTGTAGTTAATGGTGATGGGGTTGGGTAGTTAATGGTGAATGAGAAGTTAATGGTGAAGGGGCTGGGTGGTTAATGGTGAAGGGCTGAGAGTTAATGATGAAGGGGCTGGATATTAATGGAGAAGGGGATGAGTAGTTAATGGTGAAAGGGGCTGTGTGAAGTTAATGGTGAAGGGGCTGGGTAAGTTAATTGTGAAGAGGCTGGATAGGTTAATGGTGAATGGGCTGAGTGGTTAATGGTGAAGGGCCTGCATAATGGTGAAGGGGCTACGTTTAATAGTGAAGGGGGCTACATAGTTAATGGTGAAGGGGGCTGAGTAGTTAATGGTGAAGGGCCTAGGTAGTTAATGGTGAAGGGAGCTACGCAATTAATGGTGAAGGAGCTGGGTAGTTAATGGTGAAGGGGCTGCATATTTAATGGTGAAGGGGGATGAGTAGTTAATGGTGAAGAGGCTGAGTAGTTAATGGTGAAGGGGGCTGAGTAGTTAATTGTGAAGGGGCTGCGTAGTTAATGGTAAAGGGGCTGAGTAACAGGGTGATGAGGCTGAGTCGTTAGTGGTGTGAGAGGGGCTGGTTAGTTAATGGTGAAGTAAGGCTGGGTAAAGGTGATGGGGTTGGGTAATTAATGGTAAAGGGGCTGGGTAGTTAATGAGTGAAGAGGCTGGGTAATTAATGGTGAAGAGGCTGGGTAGTTATGGTGAAGGCTGGTATTATGGTTATGGGCTGGATAGTTAATGGTGACGGAGGCTTGGTAGTTAATGGTGATGGAGGCTGGGTAGTTAATGGTGATGGTGCTGGCTAGGATTAATGGTGAAGGGCTGGGTAAGTTAATGGTGATGGAAGATGGGTAGTTAATGGTGAAGGGGGCTGGGTAGTTAATGGTGATGGTGCTGGGTAGTTAATTGTGAAGGGAGCTGGGTAGTTAATGGTGAAGGGGCTGGGTAGTTAATGGTGATGGAGGCTGGGTAGTTAATGGTGAAGGGGGCTGGGTAGTTAATGGTGATGGAAGCTGGGTAGTAAGGCATAGTTATGGTGACAGGGCCTGAGTAATGGTGAAGGGGTGGGTGGGTGGGTAGTGAGGTAGTGTCGTGAATGAATGGTCTTGTTTGTAAATAGCTGAGTCGGGGCTTCAGTGTGTTGATCGTTTCGTGTTTGTTTTAGAAGAGAGAGAGAGAGAGAGAGAGAGAGAGAGAGAGAGAGAGAGAGAGAGAGAGTATGAACGTATGAATGTGGCAATGATGTTTTTTTTACCTATGTGACTGGAGGTTCAGGGTTCGAGATTCGAGGCTTCGGGACATTAGAGATTCGGTTTCGTGGTATATATCAGACCCGAACAAGAGGTATGGCGGGCGGACATGAACTTCCTGTGGCTTTCCTGGTCAACAAGGAACACTGTATCTCGGCGTGTTTCAAGACCCTGAGTGGTGGTAATGGGTCTCTGTCCTTATAGGCCCTAATACCTTATAGGCCTCAGTTTCTAATAGGCTAATCCAACCTAACCTAACCTAATCCAACCTAACCTGGGATAATTAATCTTCAGGTGGTGTTCCGTTTGTATATTTACCAGAACAGATAATATTGGATGTTCTATGTATACTGGATATTTCATGTATACTGGATGTATTATTTGATGTATACTGGATGTATTATTTGATGTATACTGGATGTATTATTTGATGTATTGGTCAGAATGTTTTGATAACTCCTCAATCGCATACTACGTCAATTATGTCAATAATGCACTTAACGGATAAAACAACATCCACAATGGTCGTGTTGTATAAGAGAGGAGGGCGCCTACACACACACACACACACACACACACACACACACACACACACACACACACACACACACACACACACACACACACATAGTCACTCACACAGTCATACACACACACGATCGGCCACCTGGTACTCTTCATCATCGTCCAATTAAAGCAATTTTTTGTAGCAGTGTTATTCTTGCTACGTGTGTGGTGGAGGAACTGTGTGTGTCAGGGGGGGACGAAGAAGAGGAGAAGACGATGAAGAAAGAGATGGAGAAGAGGGTTAAGATAAAGAGAAAAGATTAGGAAAATGAAGGAGAGAAAAAAAGAGGCGAAGAAGAAAACAAGAAGAGAAGAATTCAAACGGAGAAGTCAATAAAATAAGAAGGACAAGGGCGAAAAAGAGAGAATAAAAATAATATAAATCTTGAAAATAATTAACATTACTTTACGTAGAATAAGACGGAGGGCCGGATGAGGTGGGTGGAAAACTCTGATTATTTTACCTGTCCAAAGGGTGTGTTATGGCTGATTAAGAACCACAGGTAACGCTCATTCTCAGAGGTTCTTAGTTATGTTGATGTTTTGGATGTTAATGTTTTCTGGATGTTATAAATACGATGTTAATATTGTTTTTTTTAGGTAATTTGAGTTTTAATTGTATTTGTGATTATTTGAATTTAGTTCCCTTTTTATGTTTAAAAACTTTGTGTTTGTTCGTCGTAAGGGAATGTTTTTGTGATGTAAAACTTATTATTATTATTTTTATTATTATTATTATTATTATCATTATCATCATTATTATTATTATTATTATTATTATTATTATTATTATTATTATTATTATTATTATTAATCACCATTTGTATGTACACTTTCTTCCCTAACTCAGTACCAGGCCTTAAAACACTTAGAAAACTGTAAGCTATATTTTACTCTTGAGCTGGAGATGTAAAACCCGCCTCAAACTGACTCACTTAAGTTAGTCGCAGTATATTAAGTCATTTTGTGAGAGTGTCTGCGTGTTGACAGTCGCGGCTGGGTCTTGATTCACAAAGTCTCGTACGGGTTAACTATTTATGTTAACTAAGTAATAAGAAAATGCTATAAAAAATTACTTCTGTGGCTCTACGTTGTGACTCTACCGTGTGACTCTACCTTGTGACTCTACTTTGTGACTCTACATTGAGACTCTACCTTGTAACTCTACCACGTGACTCTACCTTGTGACTCTACCTTGTGACTCTACCTTGTGACTCTACATTGAGACTCTACCTTGTGACTCTACCTTGAGACTCTACCTTGAGACTCTACTTTGTGACTCTACATTGAGACTCTACCGTGTGACTCTACCTTGAGACTCTACTTTGTGACTCTACCTTGAGACTCTACCTTGTGACTCTACATTGAGACTCTACATTGAGACTCTACCATGAGACTCTACCTTGTAACTCTACCACGTGACTCTATCTTGTGACTCTACCTTGAGACTCTACCTTGAGACTCTACCGTGTGACTCTACCTTTAATATTTACTTTATATATACCAGTTAGAAGACGATTAAAATACAGTATCTTAACTCTGTGTCTCTTTAACCGGTGCTATGTAGTTAAGATAGAGTCGGTGTAGTTAAGATAGAGTCGGTGATTAGTGTTGTTTGTGTGTTGGCTCGATTCTGTTATTCTAGAGTCATGGAGTGTGTTGCTGGTGTTATTACTAGAGTGTGTTATTGTTTTTCTCTCTCTCTCTCTAGATAACAAACTTCATCACTCTCTCTCTCTCTCTCTCTCTCTCTCTCTCTCTCTCTCTCTCTCTCTCTCTCTCACACCTTTAACTCCTGGTGTTGTTAAATCCCGCCATTAATTGACGAGGCTTCACTAAATTAATGGTAATGCCAATTGATCCGCGTGAAACAAGGCGGTGATTGAGGCTTAAGAGATGGTGGGATGGTGGGATGGATAGAGAGACGGTGGGATAGATAGAGAGATGGTGGGATAGATAGAGAGACGGGTGGATGGTAAGGTACATAGTATAGTTCGTTCAGTTTGTATTCTCTATTGTATTCCTGTGGTCTGTATATTTGTTAAGTATATTGAAATTATTTGTTGTATATTTCGGTATATATTTTGTAGTATGTCCTGTATTCTTGTAGTTTGTATTTTATGTAGATCGTGTATCTTATATTTTCGAGTAATGTAGAAATATACTTTTTGTAACTTCCATTCTGTGCTAGTTTCAATAGTTTGTTTTCAGTATATTTTTTATTTGTTCCAGTCTGTATTACTTTTTGGGGGGAACAGAGAGAAACTTTTATATATATTGTAAACACGAGAGAACAATTTGAGGTTACATAGTTGTTTGGTTGTATTTTAGGGGTAAATAATATTGGGTGACCAACGTATAGTTTTGGTATTATTATTATTATTATTATTATTATTATTATTATATTTTTGTAACTGTTGAATTAGTATTATACTTATGTATCGGTAGCTTTGTTATTAGTATTATTACGGAGTTTAGTGTCATAGGTTGCCGATGTTTTGGCAATCATGCTCTTTAATGCTTACAGGTGTGTGGGAGGTCTCTCTCTCTCTCTCTCTCTCTCTTTTCTCTCTCTCTCTCTCTCTCTCTTTGCACATAAGCCCACAACAACGTATACGCGCACACAAAAACATCCTCCTCAATCACACCACCCCCCTCACACCACAAACTAACACCACACACACACACACACACACCCACCTGAGTGTGGGTAGAGGTTGAGCAGGTTCTCGA
>NW_024722402.1:55000-105000 GCF_018991925.1 Homarus americanus
AGTTATGATGAAACGTCCGCGTAGAGAATCATCCATAATATACTAGATAACTAGACCTTGACAAGGAGCGTGTAGCTGTGATCGTCTAGTGGGCTGAGGTGTGTACACCGTGATCCTCCACAGCCAACACCATACAGGTAGTCACTGCCTGTATGTGTTCCTCAATAAGTGTCCCTAAACTCTCTCCCTCTCTTCCTGGACGCTGACAGCAGTGAGAAACATGTCCCACTTTCTCACCACCCCACACCAGAGAGGAGAAAAATGTCTCCCTAGTTGCTATTTCTATTTGTTTCGAGGTCTGAGAGTGATACACGTGCCTCCCAAATTTCAAGAATATGTGTAAAATTCCTTCAGGAGTTATCACGTGGGCCCAAACCTGAGGCTAAGGTCAGGGTGGGATGTGGACACGAAGGCTGGAGTGAGGCCATAACCCCCCCGTGAAGCTGTTGGTTGATGTGTAGTGAAGAGCTGAACCCTGACACCAACTGTACCATCATCAACAACAACAACAGTGGAGGTATAAGTGTGTGTGTGTGTGTGTGTGTTTTACTTACCACATGATTGCGTCATTCCCTTTGCTTTGAAACTCGCCTAATTTTGAACTCGGAACTTAATTTAACCTCAATTACCTCTAACCTAACCTAACCTCCCTTAACTACCCCTAACCTAACCTAACCTCCCTTAACTACCCCTAACCTAACCTCCCATAACTACCCCTAACCTAACCTCCCTTAACTACCCTTAACATGCCCCAAGTTGACGTAATCAAACATGCAATTTCAAGCTCTAGAAATTTAGGTCCGGACACTATTTATTACCTTGGCTGCCTCCCTGACACACACCATAATAAATAAATAATATGTTGAGCAGATGGTGGTTGTTGAAGTGACGGTACGTATTAATGTGTGTGTGTGTGTGTCGTAACCAGATGCACACACACACACACACACACACAGGCCTGGACCCCCCCCCTCCCCTCCCTCCGCCCGCACGTCTCCACCACCCAGACCGCTTGGCACCACCCCACACGCGCGCAATACCTACCTCCCTCCCTCCTTCAGTCCGTCCGCCGACCTCTCCATTACCTCACCCCTTACCTCCATCTCTTCTCTCCCTCTCCACCATACCTCCTTCACCCCCACCCTATACCTCCCCCCCTCCCCCCCCACTCCTCCCCCCACTCCTCCACCTCAACATAATAACTTTGAATTCTAATCCTAAACTGAACTAAATTTAGGGGATGACGTGAAGGTTAGGTTAGGTTAGGTTAGGTTAGGCAGTGGTTGAAATGTGGTTGACGGAGATGGATAACAAGTATTGATGACAGTTATGGTTGACAGATATGGTAAAGAGATATGGTTGATAGATGTGGTTGGTTAACAGGTGTGGTTGACAAGTGTGGTTGACAGGTGTGCTTGACAGGTGTGGTTGACAAGTGTGGTTGGGTGAGTGTTGTAATTATATGCATTACGTCATATAAGTCCAGACTGTGTGTGGTGGAGGTGGAGGGGGGAGGGTGGAGGGCAGGGCAGGTCCTGTGTGTACGAAGTAATTCCTCTATATAGACATTTGGGCGGCCCCACCTCCCCCCTCTCTCTCTCTCTCCTCTCTCTCTCTCTCTCTCTCTCTCTCTCTCCTTCCCAACCTCCCTCCTTCCTTTCACTTCCTCCCCTTCCTCCCCTCCCTCTCACTCCCTCTTCTCACCTCCTCCTCTCACTTCCCCTCACACTCTCCCCTCTCACTCCCTCTCACTCCCCCTCTCACTCCCCATGCTATAACACACCAGCTGTTCCTTGACCAATAAATTTTATCCCACGTCTCCTGAAAATTTACATGCAGGGCAGGATTCTCAAGGTTCCACGTTAATATTCCCCTACCACTTCCCCCATCCCCACCTTCCTCCTTCCCCATCCCCCATCCCCCTCCCCCACCCCATCCCACCCCCATCCCTACCCCCATCCCACTACACATCCCACTACCCATCCCACTACCCCCATCCCCCACCTTCCCCATCCCCAACCATCCCCCATCCCCTCCCCATCCCCACCTTCCCCCCATCCCCACCTTCCCCCATCCCCCCCTCCCCATCCCCCACCTTCCCCCATCCCCACCTTCCCATCCCCCCCACCTTCTCCCTCTCCCCTAGCTGGTGACATCATGAAATAAATCTCTGCTCGTTCCCTTAAATTACGTCAACGGCGGTGAATTCTCAAAGGTTTGTGAGTTCATTTGTCTCTCTCACTCTGACTGGCCAGTGAGAGATCGTATCTGTCTCACTGAACCACTGACACAAGGATGGATTCTCTCTAAAGTTTCCATACGACAATAAGGTAATCGGGACGACATCTAACTGGTTCATATAAACATACGATTTTTTTTTTATGGATACTGAACCTTAACAGTTACGGGGAAAAAATTAACTTAGGGGAAATTTGAGTGTTAAGAGCAAGTTGAGGTGTTGGGAGATAGATGGCGGTAATTGTAAGTGAGGGTTCATATCCGGCCTGCTATTGGCTAGCGTCCTACTGCCCTCTACCAGTCACAAGCCGTCACCAGATGGTCTAGTGGGCGGTGACATTTATACACTAGCTGTACTGTATATTAGGAGCTATTTTATCTTGTACCTATAGGGGCTATTTAATATATAATCGGTACTATTTGAGGAGCTATTTTATCCGTCTTATACACTATGAAGAGCTATTTTATCGGTGTTATTAATAAACAGTTATCAGAACATTCCATTCGTCTTAGTTGTAAATTGTCGTAAGATTGGTCGTAAGATTGTCGTAGGTTGACAGGTGTGGCTTACAGTAGGTGTGGTTGACAGGTGTGGCTTACAGTAGGTGTGGTTGACTGGTGTGGTTAAGGTATGGTTATCAATTGTTGTTGTTTTGTTGTTGTTATTATTATTATTATTATTATTATTATTTATTAGATTTCATCCTTTATTATATTCATTTATTTATTATATTTCATTCTATCAGTATTTACTAGAGAGTTTTGTCTCATTCCTATTTTCTTTTCTCTTTCAGGGGAGACTGAGGTAAGTCAGGGAGGGCTTGAGTGGGAAGAGTCTCCAGTAATGACTAGATTAAGTTGTAATCTAGGGATTCTGTGGCCCATTTTTATAGTCTTTAAATCCCTAAAATACTCAGGCTAGGGGCAGAATGAGGGAGGGTTCCGTGTCATCTTCTGAGTCCCTAAAAATCCCTTATATAATTTAGGGAATGGCGTGGTGTGGGAAGAGGGAGAGTAAGGGAGGGGGAAGGGAGGAATGGCTTGGTGTGGGAAGAGGGAGAGTAAGGGAAGGGGAAGGGGGGAATGGCTTGGTGTAGGGTTATTGGTGGTATAGGAGGAAGGAGGGAGGAAGGGAGACTGGGAGGGTGTAGATAGAGAGGGATGAAGGAAGGGAGAGTAGAAGTGGGATGGTGTAGTAAAGTGATGAAGGAGAGAGAGAGAGGGAGGGAGGAGGAAATGGGGAGTGGGATGGTGTAGTAAAGTGATGAAGGAGAGAGAGAGAGGGAGGGAGAAAGTGATAAGGTGTAGTTGATGTAACAGGTAGGAGAGAGAGAGAGCTGGGTGTATTGGCGTGCCTAAAATTGGAACAACGACCATTTGCATGTTATTATGTAGATGGATGACAAGAGACATTCTCCAGACACCCGAGAGGGAAGGAGTGGGGGAGCAGGGGGGTGAGAGGGAGAGATGGAGTAGGAAGGAGAGAAGAGTGGGAGGGGAGAGAGGTATTACTTGTGATGGTGTGATGGTATTCTTAACCAGGTGAGACTAGACAGGTAAATGACTCATACAGGTGTAAATATTGATGGTGCACTAGTCATCAAGAATCACCAGGTCGTACAGGTGTCCTTGAGTGTTGTGGTGACGGTGATTCGTAAGGGTAACTTTATACCTTTTAAATTAGGTGACAGGTAAGATTTTTTTTTAATGATGTCAAGTCTGCATATAATTTTGGCGCCATGTTCAGCCAAGGTAACTATGCAGCGTAAATTACCTTTGAGAATCCATCTTTGCGTCATAATATAAATGAATATAAATCGTTATCACATCAGCTGTTAAGGGAAATTTTTACCATAAGAATCTTTGAAATTTAATCTTTGTGTTGTATCGTAAGTGATTCGTTTAGAGAATAAAAGAGTATAAACAGTTTAATCTTCTAAAATTTGACCCCAGATGCATAACCAATATTGCCATACCAATTTGTTCCGTTAGGTTAAATTGGGTAAAGTTAGGTTAGGTTTAAGATGGGTTAAGGTTAGGTTAGTAAAGTTTACGTGAGGTAAGCTTAGGTTAAGTCAGGTTAAGGTTATGTTAGGTTAGATTAGGTGAAGTCCGGTTAAGTTAGCTTAGATTAGGTTAATGTTAGGTTAGGTTAAAGTTGCGTTAGGTTATAGTAGGTTAGGATAGATTAGGTTAAAGTTAGGTTAAGTCAGGTTAAGGTTACTTTAGCTTAAGGGTAGCGAAGAAGTTGTATGGGTAAGGTAGAGTAGCTAGGTTAGGTTAGGTTAAGGGCACGATAGGATTTAGGGTAGGTTAGTTTAGATTAGGTTAAGGTTAGGTTAGGTTAAAGATACACAGTAACAATAATTCCCCGTGCTCTTATTGTTTCTTTGCCACCAGATCATCATCAGACCCGTATATATGAGGTAGTGTTGTGTACGGACCACCTGCTCCGGGGCGGCTGACTGTTATTATAACTATACCGACAAATAGCTATTGTTTTGGTTTTGTGCCTATTATTATTATTATTATTATTATTATTATTATTATTATTATTATTATTATTATTATTATTTTTACTTTTTATTATTATTATTGTTATTATTATTATTATTATTATTATTACTATTATTATTATTATTATTATTATTATTATTATTATTATTACTATTACTATTATTATTATTATTATATATTATTATTACTTTTTATTACTATTTTTACTTTTATTATTATTATTATTATTATTATTATTATTATTATTATTATTATTATTATTATTATTATGGCGTGATCTGTGGTACTGTTTTTCCACTGATTGTTTGGGTTCGTTTTGTTTTTGTTCACACACACACACACACACACACACACACACACACACACACACACATACACACACACACACACACACACACACACACATCTCATGTAATCAGATAGTGTTTTTTCTTCATATGTTTGGAGTTTTGTTGCAGTTTTGTTTTTGTTCGTATGGTTGTGTTTGTTTTTGCATTTGTGTGTTTCTGTTTGTTGTAGTTTTCGTATTAGTGTTGCAAAAGATGGCATGGCTGAGTGGATACAATATTCGCCACCTGTCCTAATAGCCACTGGTTCGGATTCAAGAGTCTGAATCTCGGGGTTCATGGTTCGCGACAGGACTTTTGGGGTGATTCTGTACAGTTGTCTCCTTTCTACTATATGACAGTAATCATTGACTGTTTATTTTATTCTATATGCCAACTCTCACTCTGTGTTGATACTGAATGCGGTGGGTGAAGACATCATACCAACCTCCCGAGACACGAGTTGTACGTATATCAACCGTCATCGACCCGCACTGTCAGAAACTTTTTAGTTGAATAATACTCAATGAAATTATAGGATCCACCATAATATTTTATTGCCTCTACACATACTATATTGCCAGTTAGTTGTATAATTATAGCAATAGATTCGTCCATAAACCATCTTGGCGTCCTTATGTGTATACTGCCATTATACAGTAAACACTTCTATAATTTCCTTCCTTATTTTTCCCATTTCTATTTTTCTCTATTTCCTACGCTCAGAGGGTCGATGAGCTCAGCCTCCCCCTTACATTTGAAGCATTTGTTAGTCATAGGCCTTAGCAGGGATTTTTCTGCCCTGCTTATTTATCAAAGTGAAGGGTCTTAAGCTCACACCGATCATTACGGCTACTACAGGCATTGTTACACGCAGGTAGAGCTTAGCTCACTACTATTACTGCAGGTAGAGAGTTTAAGCCTACTACTACATTGCAGGTAGAGAGTTTAGGCCTACTACTACATTGCAGGTAGAGAGTTTAGCCACATTACTGCAGGCAGAGAGTTTAGGGTCTACTACTATTACTGCAGCAGAGAAGCTGCAGGCTCACTACTGTTACTGCAGGTGAGGCTCTAGGCTCATCACTATTACTGCACGTAGAGAACCTAGGCCTATCGCTTACTGTAGGTAGAAAGCATTCGCTCACTACTATTATTTCAGGTAGAGAGTTAGGCCTTATCGTGGTGGAAGAAGGTGCACGGAGAACCTAGCTCTACCACTTAATAAATGCAGAGACTAGGCCTACCATTGGGTTACTGCACGTATTCAGGACCTACTACTATTGGCTGTACTGAGAGTAACCCAGGTCTACCACTATTGCTGCACGTAGATGAGCCCCTAGGCATAATCAGCTACTGCCCGTAGATAACCTATAGGCCTGCTTCACTGGCTACCGCAGATAGTGCCTAGGGTCTACCACTATTGCAGATAGAGAACCCAGGCTCACCACTATTACTGCAGATATGGCTTCCAGGCCCACCAGCACATTGCAGGCAGAGCCTAGCCCACCACTACATAAGGAGCCCAGGCCTGCGAAATCTTTACCCTGCTCCTTTCAATTTCCGTCTCAATCATCTTAAGGTTGAAAGTCTTTTTATTTATTTATATATTCTGTTGATGTCTCCTGTAGTTGTGGGCAAAGGTTAGGTTAGGTTAGGTTAGGTTAGGTTAGGTTAGGTTAGGTTTGGCTGGGTTAGGTTACATGATAGGTTAGGCTTGGTGTGGCTGGAGTTATGTTAGGTTTCATTTGGTTAGGTTAGGTTACTTTAGCTTGGTGGTACAGTACATGTGTGAGCTAGATGGTGGTAGTGTGGTGGTGGCACAGGACAGTCGTGTGGGGAGTTGGGGAGATGGTGGTAGTGTGGTGGTGCAGACACGTGTGAGCTAGATGGTGGTGGTGTGGTGGTGGTGCAGGACACGTGTGAGCTAGATGGTGGTAGTGTGGTGTGGTGACACGTGTGAGCTAGATGGTGCAGTAGTGTGGTGGTGCAGGACACGTGTGAGCTAGATGGTGGTAGTGTGGTGGAGGACACGTGTGATACAGATGGTAGTGTGGTAGCATTAATGTGAGCTAGATGGTGGTGGTGTGTAGGGTTGAGACACTTCAGAGCTAGGGATATAGTAGTGGGTGGTGGCAGAATGTGTGAGCTAGATGGTGGTAGTGTGGTGGTGGTGCAGGACGTGTGAGCTAGATGGTGGTAGTGTGGTGGTGGTGCAGGACACGTGTGAGCTAGATGGTGGGTAGTGGTGGTGGTGCAGGACACGTGAGCTAGATGGTGGTAGTGTGGTGGTGGTGTGACACGGTGTTTTGATGTGGTGGTGGTGGAGTATCACGTGTGAGCCAGAAGGTGGTGGTGTGGTGGTTGTGCAGGACACGTGAGCTAGATGGTAGTGTGGTGGTGGCAGGACACGTGTGAGCTAGATGGTGGTAGTGTGGTGGCGGTGCAGGACACGTGTGAGCCAGATGGTGGTAGTGTGGTGGTGGTGCAGGACACGTGTGAGCTAGATGGTGGTGGTGGTGGTGGTGGAGGTCACGTGTGGCTAGAAGGTGGTGGTGTGGTGGTTGTGCAGACACGTGTAGCTAGATGGTGGTAGTGTGGTGGTGCAGGACACGCAGAGCTGATGGTGGTAGTGTGGTGGTGGTGCAGGACACGTGTGAGCTAGATGGTAGTGTGGTGGTGGCAGGACACGTGGGAAGCACAGATGGTGTGGTGGTGGTGGAGACACGTGTGTGAGCTAGAAGGTGGTGTGGTGGTTGTGCAGGACACGTGTGAGCTAGATGGTGGTAGTGTGGTGGTGGTGCAGACACGTGTGAGCTGATGTGGTGGTCGTGTGGTGGTGGTGCAGACACGTGTGAGCTAGATGGTGGTAGTGTGGTGGTGGTGGTGTGACACGTGTGAGCTAGATGGTGGTAGTGTGGTGGTGGTGGTGCAGACACGTAGCTAGATGGTGGTAGTGTGGTGGTGGTGGTGCAGGACACGTGTGAGCTAGATGGTGGTAGTGTGGTGGTGGTGGTGGTGCAGATCACGTGTGAGCTAGGATGGTAGTGTAGGTTGTGCAGACACGTGTGAGCTAGATGGTGGTGGTGTGGTGGTGCAGACACGCAGCAGGTAGTGTGGTGGTGGTGGTGCAGACACGTGTGAGCTAGATGGTGTGGTGGCAGGACACGTGTGAGTTGGGGATGGTGGTGTGGTGGTGGTGGTACGTGTGAGCTAGATGGTGGTAGTGTGGTGGTGGTGCAGGACACGTGTGAGCTAGATGGTAGTGTGGTGGTGGTGCAGGACACGTGTGTTCTAGATGGTGGTAGTGTGGTGGTGGTGCAGGACACGTGTGAGCTAGATGGTGGTAGTGGTGGTACAGGACACGTGAGTTAGATGGTGGTAGTGTGGTGGTGGTGCAGGGACACGTGTAAATTTAGATGGTGGTAGTGTGGTGTGGTGCAGGACACGTGAGCTAGATGGTGGTAGTGTGGTGGTGGCAGGACACGTGAGCTAGATGGTGGTAGTGTGGTGGTGGTGGTGGTGCAGGACGTGTGTTCTAGATGGTGGTAGTGGTAGGTGCAGACACGTGAGCTAGATGGTGGTAGGTTTAACGAAGGGCAGATCAAACGTACTGAGCAGTGCATGCACGCTTGCACGCACACTTATAACGCACGCACATGCACACTATCCACACAACCACACGCACACTATCCACACACCCACACACTCTACAACACCCACACCATCCAAACAGATCCTCCTCACTCCACATACCCACACCCACCACACACCCACACCACCACATACCCACACCCACCACGTACCCGCACCCACCACTTACCCCCACACACCTCCCCCACACACCCATACCCACACACTACCACATCCCCCACACCCCATCCCCCCACACAATCATACCCCCACACCCATACCCCCCCCACACCCATCCCCCCACACACCCATACCCCCCACACACCTATTCCCCCACACACACTCTCACACCCTTCCCCACATACCCACACCCCACACACTCACACCCTCCCCACACACCTCAAACGTCCTCCCCCCACACACCCATGCCCCTCACACACCCATACCCCCCCCACACACCCATGCCCTGCACACACCCATGCCCCCTGACACACCACACACTCACACCCCCCACACACACCCACACCCCCACACACCTCACACCCCCCTCCCCCACACACACCAAATCCTCCCCCACCCACCACACCTTCCCACACACCCATGCCCCCACACCCATATCCCCACACACCCATATCCCCACACACCCATGGGGTTCTCACACGCTCACACACCACCACCACGCACCCCACCACCACACACCACCACAACTCCACCACCACAACCCCACCAACTCCACCACACACTCCCCATCACACCCCCACCACCACACCCCACCACCAACCCCACCCACCACCACCCCCACCACCACACACACCCCCCACCACACCCACCACCACACACCACCTCCACCACACACCCCACCACCCCACACCACCACCACACACCCACCCACCACCACACCCCACCACCACCACACACCCCACCACCACACACCACCACCACCACACACTCCACCACCACACCCCACCACCACACCCACACCCCACCACCACACCCCACCACCACACACACCCCACCACACACTCACCACCACACCCCCCACCACCAACATAAACCACCACCCCACACCCCACCACCCCCACCACCACACACCCCCACCACACCCCCCCACCACACACCCACCATCACACCCCCCACCACCACACACCCCCACACACCACCCTCACCACCACCCTCCCCACCACCACACACCCACCACCACACACCCACCACCACTGCACATCCACTACCACACACCCACCACCACCACACACCCACCACCACTTCACACCCACCACCACCTCACACCCAAGCACCACCACCTCACACCCACCAATTACCTCACACCCACCACCAACACACACCCACCACCACACACCCACCACCACCACCACCACACACACCCACCACCACCACCACACACCCACCACCACATCAATTCCAACACCACGCACCACCACCGCACACCCACTGTATGTATATTTGTATGCTATTTATATTATGCTATGTATATTATGGGTGCCCATTTATGTACACCCACCACCACCACCACACTTACACCACACTAACACCCACCACCACCACACCTCGACACACCCACACCACCACCACCCACTTACACCGCCACCAACAGTTGACCACACCACCACCACCACACCCCACCACACTAACATCTATATACACCACCACCACACTCCACCCACACCCACACCACCACCACACTCCACCACCACACTTACACCACACCAACACCTACACCACCACCACCAACCCTTACACCCCACACCAACACCCACACCACCACCACCACACCACACCACACCACCCACACCACCACCACACCCACCACACCCACACCCCACCACCACACCCACCACCACACCCCACACCACACCAACACCCACACCACCACCACACACCCACCACAACTCCACAACACCACCCACCACCACCACACCACCGCACCACACCACACCCACCACCACCACCACACCCACCACCACCCACACCACCACTCCCACACCCACCACCACCACACACCCCACACCACCCACACCCACCACCACTTCCACCACCACACCCACCACCACGCACCCACCACCGCACACCCACCACACAACCCCACCACCACACACACCCACCACCACGCACCCACCACCGCACCCACCGCACACCCACCACCACCACACACCCACCACCACCCCACACCCAAACCCACCCCACACCCAAACCCACCACACACCCACCACCCAACACACACTCACACCACACTCCCCAACACCCCCCACACCCCACCCCCCACCCTTCATCATTCCCCCACACCTCACTTCACCACACCCCCACACCCCACTCCCCGACCCCCACAGCCCACACCCCCCCACACACACCCCCACACCCTCCCACATCCCCCCTCCCCACACCTCCCACATCCCCCTTTCACACACTCCTCCCCAGCATTCCTCCCACATCCCCCCCCCACCCCCCACTCCCCCCACCCCCACACACAGCCCACACCCCCCCACACACACCCCACACCCCTCATTGAATACCCCTGCCACCCCAATACTCTTGACTTCTCCCAAAGCTGGCTGGCGTGCGTGCTGTAAATAATGGTATAGGAAGGTTTAGATAAATGCGGGTTATGTTGGAAGTGTTTATCCGGCTCTCAGTAAAGAGGTTATGGCTCAATGTCCAGCGGGTTCAGGTGATCACAGTAATGGTGGCAAACACTGGACAGGTGAACGAGATACGAAATTATGTGGTTCTCATTTATGTACAGAGGTGTGTGTGTGTGTGTGTAGATTGCCTGGGGATTCACCACCCCACCACCTGAGCTGAGTCACCCTCTTCAAAGTATCGAGTCGGGGTGATGGTCGGAATGAGACGTTGGTCGGGGTGGGGCGTTGGTCGGGGCGGGGCATTGGTCGGGTTAAGTGGCTGTTGTTATTTTTTTATTTTAATATACATACCCAAGCTGTGATATATCCGGCTCCTTAACAATAATCTCAGGAGAGCCGGACCCGGGTGTATGATTCCGTCCCTATCATACGTAATAATCATACGTTTACAAAATTTAACAGTAATTCATACAGGTAAAACTCACCTGTAGACTCGAGTAAAGGTATTAATTAAACGCTAATTAACGTCCATTAGTTAGGGGGAAAAGGTTGTTTTATTTATATTTATTTAACCTTTGAAATGATATACATAATTAATATATCTATAATCTTTTAGTTTTGTAGTTAGTTGCTTTATGAATCTAAATGCAACAAACTGGTTATAAAATACAATTGTTGTATTATAAATATTCGAGGATGTAGGCGAATACATTTTTTGGGGGGGATGGAATAAAAATCGCAATCATTTTTAATTTACCCGCCAGGAATCCCGATGGTGTATAGATTTCAATATTTTCCTGTGTGTGGTGAGGGAGGAGAGAGAGAGAGAGAGAGAGAGAGAGAGAGAGAGAGGTGAATGGAAAGAAGGAGCAAGGGAGGAGAGAGGGATGGATGTAGGGAGTGACGGAGGAAGGAAGGAAGAGAGAGGATAATGAAAAGGAGGAATGGGTGAAGGGAATGGAAGGAGGGAGGTAGAGAGGGGAGGAAGGTTCAGAATTAATTGAATTTTTTTGTACAACTACAGCAATTATTGAGGGGGTGTTGGTGTAATATCTGGTACATATTGGCATAACCTTTGTATAACTTTGTGTTTTGGTTGTTGCTGTGTTGTGGTGGTTGTGTTATGATTGTTGTTGTATTGTGATTGTTGTTGTGTTGTGGTTTTTGTTGTGTTATGATAGTTGTTATGATTGTTGTTGTTGTGGTTGTTGTGTTATAATTTTTGTTGTTGTGGTTGTTGTGTTATGATTGTCTTTATAATTGTTATATTGTGATAGTTGTTGTTGTGTTATGATTGTTGTTGTGTTGTGATTGTTGTTGTAATTGTTATATTGTTGTTGTTGTGGGGCTAAGTACAATACACAGTTATTTTTAATTTGTCACTCAGTCACTTCACCATTCAATTGAATTAGTAAGCGATGTGTATTTTTTGGGGCGACAACAATTGCATATAATATATTTTTTGAGGTATTATTTTTAACCTGCTATTTGGTGTTTCAGTTATTAGTATTTTTCTTCATTTTGATTTATTGTGTTTCATTTATATATTTTTTTTTTAAAGAAAACGCCTTTGATATTTTGTAATCCGTTTTGAATTTATATTTTTACGGTTCACAAAAACAGTTAATATACCACAATATAGCCTTTTACTATACCCTGATATAACCCTTTCATATATATTCTATAGTTTTTGATAATGAAAATTTTTAACTGATATTTTATTCTTCGTTTTTTCAATATATGGACAATAATTGTTTTCCCCAGTGTGGTTAAAAAATCTCTTGTCTAGTTATTAGTTATTGCAGTCACGTCATTTGCAACATAAATTCGGACATATATATGATAAAGTGTTTTTGCTGATGGAATAAAATTAAATCCATGTTTTTTTTTAAAGTAGGTTTTTCTGAAGTTGGTTTTATGTTTTTTTTTTTTTATTTATCAACAGTGTTCCTTAACCCATGACTTGTTACCATAGTGACGGAGGCTATGGAGTGATGCAATTAAATTCAGAACCATATATATATTTTATTTTATTTTAGTCAGATTGAACGACCAATAGGATGTAATTTAGTTTTTACGTTGAGACTATTAATTCAATTAGCCTTGCCTCTCTCTATTACACTTAAGTGCTGGAGGGTCTTTTGTTAATAATAGTATATTTTTAAAGCTTATACCATTAATTAATTACTGCACCTGAAGCATCACTGAAACTATTATGTACATATCCTGTATATATAAAAACTCTTCGTGTGTGTTTGTGTGTGCCTGGGATTTTTTTTTTACCCAAAGCCTGAATACGTTGTTAATGATTTTATGTCCGGGAATTTTATTTTTTTTTTATTTGTAGGGATTTTAATATTTATTAGCTCGTATTTTTTAGAACAAGTTTATTAACCACAATTCTTCTTTTTTTTTAGCTCTTTCTATTGATATCCTTTAAACTATGGATTTTTATAATAATTTTGTATAGGGCAATAGACGAGTCAATTTACTAGACTTATTAATAAAAATACAGTATTTTATGGCCTATTGTATGAGGAATTTTTGATGTATTTATTTTTTTATCAAGAGCTTTATTCAGCACTATCAACCCCTCTATTCACTGACTGACTGACTGACTGACTGGCTGATAACTGACAGATATCCTTCCCCTGTGGGTTAACACATGGTGGGCGCATTTACGTTTGGTTATATACTTTAACACAATTCTTTTTCTGGTATTTAATAAATCTTGGGATTTTCCACACACTAATTCGTCCCAATACATGATTTACACACACACACACACACACACACACTTCTTTCAGTCCACATATTTACACACAAACTCACCTTGCGCTAATTACACTCACTACACCTGGATCTTAAGGTATACCACACTCGCCTTCTGCCCTTACAAGTCGTTGGTTCGAGCCCTGGGTTATCCTAAGTTCACCCAGCTGTGAATGATGTGGGACAGTTGGGGTCACAAGTTCTCTCCCTCCCAAAATGAAGCAGTATCGACCCCTAATGAGATGAAACAGTCAGGGTAAGTCAGTTCGGAGATTCATTCCCGTGACGCAGTTTCTTCATGAGGAGCGAACTGTACCTTCCTTTACAGTTCGGGAAGTGAAGACGGTCGAGTGCAATGCCCGGCCACACTACCTCCTTATATACTATTCTGAAAGGGTGGATTAGCGGTTATATTGTCCCAAACTGGCCTTCAGGAGGATGGGACCCACGCTCGTATTTACACCCACAAAATCGTTCCACTCGTATTTACACCCATAATATCGTTCCACTTTCGTATTTACACCCACAAAATCGTTCCACCCTCGTATTTACACCCATAATATCGTTCCACCCTCGTATTTACACCCACAATATCGTTCCACCCTCGTATTTACACCCACAAAATTATCCCACGCTCGTATTTACACCCACAAAATCGTTCCACTCGTATTTACACCCATAATATCGTTCCACCCTCGTATTTACACCTATAAAATCGTTCCAACCCTCGTATTTACACTCTCCTCTGAACTCTCTGCTTCGCCAGTGAGACTCAGATGGCTCCCCTCCCCCCTCCACACACATGTAAATAAGGGCAAACCTAATACACTCTTTGCATGTGTACCAGCCCCCAGCCCCTAGCCCCAGCCCCCAGCAGCCCCAGCCCCAGCAGCCCCTGGCCCCCACCAGCTGCACCGAGTTGAATATCTGGCAGAGAAAAACGTCCCCTCAAAAATATTACTAGAAATTCAGAAAAAATGGCAGATGGTTCAGTCAATAATAATAATAATAGAAGAAGAAGAAGAAGAAACGGGAAGAAAAAGATAAAGAAGAAAGGATAAAAAAGAAGCAAAATAAAATGATGAAGAAGAAGAAGAAGAAACAGGAAGAAAAACAGAGGAAATAAAGGTAAAGAAGAAAATAAAAAGAAGAAGAAACAGGAAAAAAGTCAGAAGATAAAGAAGAAAGAATAAAAGAGAAGAAACAAATGAAGAAGAATAAGAGTAAACAGTAAAAGAAGACGACACAAACAACAACATAAGGGGGGGGGGGCGTTAACCTGGTCTCGTCCCTATTTCATTATTTACAACATAATTCTCGCCCTCTCTTGTTTCTCTCTCTCTCTTGTCTCTCTCTCTCTTGTGTTAATTCTCGCCCTCTCTTGTCTCTCTCTCGTGTTTTTTTCATTCAGTATTTTTCCGTGTGTGTGTGTGTGTGTGTGTGTGTGTGTGTGTGTGTGTGTGTGTGTGTTTGTGTTTGTTTTGTTGATATGCTCACCTGTTGGGGCTGAACCTTCTAATCCAGGTACTCAAGATGATGACTTGAGTACCTATAGTACTGTGGTAATGTCTGTAGCGGAGGGAGGAAGAAAGAAAATGGGAGGAGGAGGAGGAAGAGAAAGAAGAAAATGGGGGAGGAGGAGGAGGAGGGAGGGAGAAAGACGATGGAGGGTGTACTAAACGGTATGTCTTATCGTTGTCACTTTGTCCTCTCTCTCTCTCTCTCTCTCTCTCTCTCTCTCTCTCTCTCTCTCTCTCTCTCTCTCTCTCTCTCTCTCTCTCTCTCTCTCTCTCTCTCTCTCTCTCTCATATGTAGCCATTCGTTTGTTATTTTCATTTTATTCTTCGCCCATTATCATTGTCTGCTTCATGCCCATTATTTACTGTATTTTCTTTCCCCATTAGTTATTTATTTTTATCTCTGCCCATTACTTATATTTTGTCTGTGCCAATTATTTATTATTTTCTTTCTTTATCCATTATTTTTTTCTTCTGTCTATTCCCCATTATTTTAGTATTTCTTCTCTATGCCCCTTAATTTCTTTTATTCACACACACACACACACACACACACACACACACACACACACACACACACACACACACACACACACGTCTTCATAATCCCAGCCAAAGCCGTTCATTCAGCTCTTTCAGTCGAGGGTTCGTTCCGGGATTCATATCGTGTACTGGGGATTCGAACTCTGGCTTCACATTACTAGTCCGGAGGATTTTGTTGATGGCTACGTTTAGTGAAGTACAAATGCTCGGTTTTCATGACTTGACTGATGATGTTTGTTAGCTTGTGAGGGGTGGTGATGTGTGTTGTTTTAATTGTTTTGAGGCTGAATGTTGTTTGTGTGTGTTTGTTTTTGGTGTGTGTTTGTTTGTTTGTTTTAGGACTCTCTCTCTCTCTCTCTCTCTACATATGCAAATCAGATACATAACAAATATCCGTGTGTCTCGCTGCCAGTACAGGATGCCGCCGTGTTTACTGTTCCGAAAAGGTTAGCTCAGATTCGTATCGCTGAGTAAAGAAAACGTCATTCACAAAATCTGTTATGTTGTGATCCGAAAGACGAAGTGGCCAGAAATCCTCCAACAGGCTAAGATTTTCGTTGCAGATTTGCTAGTGTTAGTAAACAAAGGAATCGTTGTGGGTATGTGTATATTTTCCCCTACCAGGTATTAGAGGCCTGGCTGGATCACGTAAAGATTGGTTGCTATTTCCAGCTTATGTGGCCTTAAGATTTACTATTCTATTGCTAAGTTGTTACCAAACCTAACGCTAAATTAACCTAACTAAATGTTAACCTTACCATGCCAAATTAAATGCTGAGCTAACTTAACCCAACCTAATGCCAACCTAACCTAAGCTAATGCCAACCTAACCTAACCAAATACTAACGCTAACCCAACCATATGGCAATCTAACGCTAATCTAACCAAATGCTGATCTAACCTAACCAGATTCTATTCTAACCTAACTAAGTGCTGACCTAACCTAACCTAACTTAACGCTGGCGCTGTCTTACCAACTAACTCGAACCTAACCCCCTTAGTTAGAATTAAGGTGTTTAAATAATCTTCAGATGAAATAAACTGGGGTGTCTTAATCTCCGTGTGATCCGACTACCTCGAGAGTTCAAACCTCTGAGCTATGTGAAATGCATCCGGGATCGAACCTTCTTACTCAAACACTGAAATGAAGTTTTGAATAAATCTTCCGTAGTTATTTACTGCCATGTCTGGAGTAAGACTTGTGTATTCATGTTTGCTGTCCGTCTGTCCGTCCATCCGTCTGTCTGTGTTTCGTGGCCACCATGAGACGAACAAAGAGACGGGGATTTTAACACAACAAAATCTCTGAAAGTTTTCGTTAATCAGTAGTTTGTGTTTTCTTTGTTCAGTCTTGGATTTGGGTGTGGAGGAGCTAAGGTATTTATCCATCATTAACGACAGCCGTGTTGTCTGTGGGCTGTGTTGATGAAGCAGACAGTCTGTGTTCTGTTAGTTCAGCTGTTTGATGCCAAGTCAGCTCCAGGGCCAGAACTCTCAAAGTTTGTTATGCTAATTTTGCTCTCCCTTCCTACCTCTCCCTCCCTCCCTCCCTTCCTACCTCCCTCCCTCCCTCCCTCCCTCCCTTCCTACCCCTTCCTTCCTACCCTTCCTACCCTTCCCCTTCCTACCCTTCCTACCCCCTCCCTCCCCTACCCCTTCCTACCCCTCCCTTCCTCCTACCCTTCCCTTCCTACCCTTCCTACCCCTCCCTTCCCTTCCTACCCCCTCCCTCTTCCTTCCCTTCCCCTTCCCTTCCCTCACTATCTTACGTCACTTTATGAACAAGTCTTTATGATGTAGGTTTTGCCGTTTACCCGGTGACGTAGTAGTGAGGGGGTGACGCTGATGCCCCGCCACCTGCCACCACACTCCACGCTTGTCACATTTTCTTGACGACCACAGCCAGCTCCTGCGAGATACTGTCCTTGAGAGAGCCGCCTCATGCGTGTACCGCTATAAAGATGTCACGAGAAATATATTGTGGCGGAGTTGTCGGCATCAAAAACTCTTAATGAAGCTTCGAATCATACTAGCCGAACATTGGTTACTTTAAAATCCCAATCGAGGCTTCAAATCATTCAAAATCGAGCGTTAAAACCTCATGAAAGCTTCCTTATATCCCCTAACGAGGCATCATAGTAACAACAGTAACACAAAACCCCCAAAATGAAACTTCGAGTCGTCCCAAACTAAACGAAGCTTTTACCGTCACCGAGAATCACAACGTTTAGTATGACGACAAATAGCCAAAGTAACTCAACAAGCAGCTATGAAAGAACTTACTAATGGCGTCATCTGTTTCTTTCTCCCTTACATATTTTTACCTGGGCATAACATTCTAAGATTAGCTGTGATGTATGTGGTCAGGTGAACAGTGAACCCTGGGCTGCGCTCACAATGATCTACACACAACCTACTAAATGGGCAAGAAATTCTACCATTAGTTATGAATGTAAGAGGTGGTAACTCAGCCCCGGCATTAACATAGCCACATATACATGCTTGCTGCTGTTATTTAGTAGTGGTGAGGAGGCTCCCAGATGACACTTGGTGACACTATAGCACTGCCAAGGAGGGAGAGCCAAGTGTGACGAGAGTGCCAGGGGTGAGGAGGGTGTTATGGGTTGGAGAGTGCCAAGGGTGAAGATAGACCTCTCGTTAGAAAGGGTGCCAAAGGGGAATGGGCGCCATGAGTGAGATAAAGGGTAGAGGGTGTGAGCAGTGGGTGTCAAAGGGGAAGTAAGTTGTGGTAGGGGGAGGGTGCCAATGGTAGGAACAGGATGCCAAGGGGTAGGGCATACAGACAAGAGTGCGTGTACCAGCTGGCCACACCACCTGCCTACCACCTTCACCACCTGCCTACCACTTTCTCCACCTGCCTACCACCTTCACCACCTGCCTACCACCTTCACCACCTGCCTACCACCTGCCTACCACCTCACAATAGGAGAAATCAACACACATGATCAATACTCTTCGTCGATATAAAAGTTTTCGAGGTATATATGTCGATCAGAGGAGGAATATTCACGATTAAAGCCCTAAAAGAGTAATATTCCTCGGCAATATAAGGGATCATAGAGGTATATTTATCGCTTAAAGGACTATCTTACAATATACCCCAAGAATGAAGGACTCCTGGTGTATATTCATTGAGCAGTACCCATAGGCAATCAATATCTCTCTCTCTCTCTCTCTCTCTCCTAGCACCTCGTGATAAGTAGCTAGGCTTAAGCAATATGATTTCATCTTTTGTGACGGATGAAAAGGTTTGATTAGGCGTACTGAAACGGCATTATTCCCGCTTGACTGAAAAGGTATAATCCCCCCACCCACCACCCCCTCCCCCTCCCTCCCACTCCCTATCTTCCCCCTTTTCCTTCTATTAAAGTGTATACATCGTAGGTATTTTTCTCTCGTTGTGAAAAATATTTGAACTTGAAGTGTCCGTCTTGGTAATATATCGATACTTTGTGCTTTGAAATAGACCTGTATTTTGTAAGAAGATGAACCTGGGAAAATATTTTATATTATCACAGTTTGTATTATGTAATATCATGTATTGTATCGTGTAATACTACTTCTCTGTGTGCGTATATGTGTATAGCCTGTTGACCAAGAGTATAGGTATACACAGCTCTTAAGTCAACACGTATACAAACATACACATTCTAATGTTCCCAGGCCGAGGATATACACTGCGTCAAATATATCCTAGATACAGGAAGTTGTGTAACATCATTATTCCAAAATATGCGTATAAAGAC
This sequence comes from Homarus americanus, assembly GCF_018991925.1. Classification (NCBI taxonomy): domain Eukaryota; kingdom Metazoa; phylum Arthropoda; class Malacostraca; order Decapoda; family Nephropidae; genus Homarus; species Homarus americanus. Next base: position 74,911 of record NW_024722402.1, read on the forward strand.
CCAAGGACGAGCGTATATATCATCGCGTATACCCCAAAGCAGAGTATAACAACGCTATTAGAAGCGTATAAACAAGCGTATTGTACATGTATACGACAACACTGTAGACCATCTTAAGGACCCCACGACAAGACCCCACGACAAGACCCGACAAGAGACGGACCACGACAGGACCCCACGACAGGACCAAACGACAGGACCCCACGACAGGACCCCACGAGACATGACCCCACGACAGACTCAAACGACGGACCCACAATAAGACCCCACGAGAGGACCCCACCTATATATCGTCAAGACACAACTCATTAACTTACGCTACAAATACGAGTATCGTCCCCTACAGTAAATACTCTTAGGTATCGTAAACGAGTGAATCTAGTACACATATACGCCAACATGTTACCTTGCGTATTTTAAATAAACAAAACTCGTCGACCTGTACGCCAACATCCGCCTTTAAGGACGCTGCAAGAAGCGTTTACGTGTTAAATCAAAAACTCCAACACGCGATTTGAAGCCCCAAGTGTGTGTGTGTTACCTCAGGAGCGCGGCGTGTGTGTATATTGCCAGGGCTGTCAGGGCCACACGCCAGGCCAAGGCCTCCATTTGTGTGCTGGTACTCACCCCCTACTGCAAAGTGGGTGGTGGGGGGTGTGGAGGGGCGCAGTGGGGTGTGGAGGGGAGGATGGATATGGAGGGCGGGGCTAGTCTGGCTGGAATGGGGTTGGTGAGACTGGACTACGCGGTAGTGGGGTGGGGTGGAAGAGGAAAGGTGTAGGAATTTGAGGAAGAGAGGAGGTGGAGGGGGCAGGGTTTGGGGTGGAGCATGGAGGTGTAGATCCCGAGGAGGAGGGACGGCGGGGCGGGGCGGGAAAGGGCGGGGGTAGCATAGATACTAACGGAAAGATAGCGGGTGGGGCGGTGAAATACACAACCCAGACAAGGAGGGCCGTGACGGGGCGGGGCGGGGGATTGTCAGGCCACAAGGGGCGGGGGAGGGGGCACAGTGAGGGCTGGAAGCTGAAATGGTCTATCTGGAACGTGTGTGTGTGTGTGTGTGTGTGTGTGTGTGTGTTAATATCGTCTCTATCATCTACTAAAGAACCATTTATAGTTGTTCCATTGTTCCTCACTAGAAAACGTCGGCACCTCACTTGAACTCAGAATTTATTGTTAGACTATTAAAAAGAAAAACTCCTACATGTTGCCTAGAGAACACTGAGTTTTCCACTACACATTCGTTGGAAAACACACAGATACCTTCCTAAGAGAACACAACAGGCGTTCTCTCGTTACCTGACATATTAAACGTTGTGTGGGTGTGTTGTATAGGGTGGCGTCCAAGCCTCTATGAAGGAGTTGGATTCTCTATAAGAAATAGTTTAATTCATTTAAAAACAGGATTCCACATACACACACGTAATGCTTCAGTTTATGAGTTGGATTCCTTATCAAGCACTTGTATTCCATATAACACCTAAATCCTATATAAGTCAGTTGGATTACGTTTAAGAGATTAATTCCCTCTAAATAAAATATTGATCCATATTAAGGATTTGGTGTAGGTGGATTCTACACAAGATATTTGAATCCTGTATAAAAGAGAGACAGAAAAACCTTAAATTATAAAACTTGACTCCTTTGTGGAAGTGTTGGATTCTGTATAAGTGGTTTAAATTCCACATGAGACACTTTAATCTCTTTTTGCAGAGTTGGTTGCCACGTGAAGAAGTCGAATCCAGTATAAAAGTTGAATTTAATTAAAGTTTAATCAAACGTAAAGGAGTTCAAGCTTTTTAAGAATTGAAAACCCACTTAAAGGAATTGAATTTCATGTTGAATTCCTGCCATAAATATCTCTCCTACCTCCTTCAACTCTCTCCCCACCTCCCTTCAACTCTCTCCCCCTCCCTTCAACTCTCCCCACCTCCTTCAACTCTCTCCCACCTCCCTAGCTCTCCCCCCTCCCCCTCAACCTCTCCCCCTTCCCCTCAACTCTCTCCCCACCTTCCCCCTCAACTCTCTCCCCACCTTCCCCTCAACTCCCACCTTCCCCTCAACTCTCTCCCACCTTCCCCTCAGCTCTCCCCCACCTTCCCCTCAACTCTCTCCCCCTTCCTCAGCTCTCCCCCTTCTCCTCTCTCCCCCTTCCCCTCAACTCTCTCCCCTTCCCCCTCAACTCTCTCCCCTTCCCCTCAACTCTCCCTTCCCCTCCTCTCCCCTTCCCCCTCCCCTTCCCCCTCAACTCTCCCCCACCTTCCCCTCAGCTCTCTCCCACCTTCCCCTCAACTCTCCCCACCTTCCCCTCACTCTCCCCCCCCCCCTCCTCCCCTTCCCTCAGCCTTCCCCCTCTCCCCCTCAAATCAGTTGGATTCCTCATAAAATATCTGGCCCCATCTGACGTGTTCTCTAAGTAGTTAAAATTAAACCATCTTTTGTGTGTGTGTGTGTGTGTGTGTGTGTGTTGGGGAAGGAAAGAATAATTAGTATTTTTTTTTTTTTTATAGTATGAACGTCGTCTCAACAAATCCGCCCACCACGAGTTTCTTAGTTAATTAATATGGTTTAGGATGGAAGTTGGGAGTGGATTTCCATTCCTTCCCTTGTGGATATATGGTCTTTGGTTCTTTATCATAGTACACTATTATGTATACCTCTTAACGTCTTATCTCTCTCTCTCTCTCTCTCTCTCTCTCTCTCTCTCTCTCTCTCTCTCTCTATGTATCTCTATATTGGTAAAAATCTCATCCTTGTGAAAATGTGACCTCAAGACAAGAATGACACACACACACACACACACACACACACACACACACACACACACACACACACACACACACACACACACACACACACACACACAAACACACACACACACACACACACACACACACACACACACACAGGGTGCCTGTTAACCCGGGATGGTTTTGGTTTAAGACGCTGCTACAACACTGGCCCTTATACTAGACATACACACTGGCCCTTGACTAGACATACACTGGCCCTTATACCATACATACACACTGCCTTATACCACACATACTGGCCCTTATACCACACATACACAGCCCTTATACCACACATACACACTGGCCCTTATACTTTGACATACGCAATGTATACCACACATACACACTGGCCCTTATATAGACATACACATGTTATATAGACATACACACTGGCCATATACCATACATACACACTGGCCATATACCCACACACTGGCCCTATACCACACATACACACTGGCTTATACTAGACATACACTGGTCTTATACCACATACACACTGGCCATATACTGTAGACATACACACTGGCCCTTATACCACACATATACTGTCCTTATACACACATACACACTGGCCCTTATACTGAACACTTTTTTACTGGCCATACTAAACATACACACTGGCCCTTACACTAGACATACACTGGCCCTATACCACACATACACACTGGCCTTATATAGACATACACACTGGCATATACTAGACATACACTGGCCCTTATACTATGGCCTTATACCACATTGGTTTTTGGTGTTGGTTTTACACACTGGCCCTTATACCACACATACACACTGGCCCTTATACCACACATACACACTGGCCCTTATACTAGACATACACACTGGCCTTATACTGGACATACACACTGCCCTTATACACACACACACACACTGGCCCTTATACCACACATACACACTGGCCCTTATACTAAACATACACACTGGCCCTTATACCACACATACACACTGGCCTTATACCACACACACACACATTATACTAGACATACACACTGGCCCTTATACTAGACATACACACTGTCCTTATACTAGACATACACACACTGCCCTTATACCACACATACACACTGGCCCATATACTAGACATACACTGGCCCTTATACTAGACATACACACTGACCCTTATACTAGACATACACACTGGCCCTTATACTGAACATACACACTGGCCCTTATACTCATACACACACTGGCCCTTATACTGAACATACACACTGGCCCTTATACTACTACACTGGCCCTTATACTAGAACATACACACTGGCCCTTATACTAGACATACACACTGGTCCTTATACTAGACATACACACTGACCCTTATACCACACATACACACTGGCCCTTATACCACACATACACACTGGCCCTTATACCACACATACACACTGGCCCTTATACTAGACATACACACTGGCCCTTATACTAGACATACACACTGGCCCTTATACCACACATACACACTGGCCCTTATACCACACATACACACTGGCCCTTATACTGACATACACTGTATATACGACATACACACTGGTCATATACTACATACACACTGGCCCTTATACCACACACTACACACTGTATATACCACACATACACACTGGCCCTTATACCACACATACACCTGGCCCTTATACTACACATACACACTGGCCATATACTAGACATACACACTGGCCCTTATACTGAACATACACACTGGCCCTTATACCACACATACACTGGTTATACTAGACATACACACTGGCCCTTATACTAGACATACACACTGGCCCTTATACTGAACATACACTGGCCCTTATACCACACATACACACTGTATATACCACACATACACACCGCCTTATACCACACATACACACTGGCCCTTATACTCACACATACACACTTATACGAACATACACACTGGCCCTTATACCACACACATGTTATACCACACATACACACTGGCCCTTATACACACATACACGCCATACCACACATACACACTGGCATGGTTCATACACTGCCCATCATACTCATACACTTCCCGCCCCAATATCCTGTTTATAGGAACCACGGAGCCACATGCATCGTTTAACTATTACACGTCATAGAGCTCTTGAGAGTTACCACAAATGTTTCTGCAGGCATTTCTCTCTCTCTCTCTCTCTCTCTCTCTCTCTCATATAAAAAGGCCATAGAACTCAGCTGAACTTGAAAGAGAGAAAATCGCCACACTCATACAAACTCATACGACTCCCATACACACGTCGTTCATACAACCTTCCCACCACACCCTGTATACGGGGACTCATATACACCATACAGTTATACAGCCATTTGAATAAGTTAACTCAGTAGGGGGTTGCCAGCTACTTGTGTGATGATGGTGATTATAGTTATCACGTACACAGGAAGTATAGACAAAGGAGACCACGAACACGAACCCACAACAATATCCCAGGAATTCCTTTGGGGTTATTGTACAGTACTTGTCTTGCTGTCTCTTGGTGTACAAATAATAAATAAATAAAGTAAATAAATAATAACAGAAAATTCGCCATAGAATATACTGTATAAATATATTTTGTTTTAATATTATACAACATTGGGAAATACTATTAAGATATGCTCGTGGCAAAAAAATACTGTTGACCACATTTTTAGACGGGAATTCAGAGTTCTAAATTATGTGGAGGTTGCTTAATGCGGTCGACCCCTGGCTTTAGAAATATACTTGGATGAAATTCACTGTTGCACATTATATAAGAGATCTTTACGGGGCTATTTTATTATTATTTTTTTTTTTAGCTTGTGTTTTAAGAGTTCCAATAATGTGGATGATTCTTAGTGCCACCAGCTGTTGTATTTACCGTAGTTCAGGATTTATTTTACAGTTCCTATATTGTGGGAAGATACTTACTACAGAAATTATAATTAATGTATTATTTGTAAGTCGAATATCTAGAGAGAATTTTTATAATACTTTTTTAATATTTTCGTCAATGTATATTTTAGATAGAAATTCCAAGTCAGAATTATTTAAGAGTTTTTGAACGCTGCCGAAAACTACTCCCTGGATAATGTGGAAACTATATAACGTCTCTTGTGGTGTAACATTTTGTGTCTTGCGGTGTGATATTTCTTCTTATTTCGAGTCGTATAAGTTCCCTGGGAAATTGTTTCTCGGGGAAGTGGAAAGTCCGGGGTGGGCAGGGTTTTTGTTGGAGCGTTTTTGTGCGTGTAGTTGAAGACCCAAGAGAATTCTGTTCGTGTATTGTCTCATTATTATCATCATTATTTTTTTCTTTTCTTTTTTTATTTAACGTGGCCTTCATCCTTCCCCAATAGCCACACCTTTGCCGCCATTTTATTACCTTAAAATTAAATATCCTAATACATAAGTAGCTACCCTAACTATGTTGAGTTAGTTGAGCCGCAGATCTATGCGGCATTCAGTGACTGTTGCCTCATAGTCAATGTCTGCAACTGTTGGCTTTGGGGCCGATGCTCTCGTTCCCCTGATGCAGAGCAAAGCAGACCTAAGGAGAGAGAAGTACAGTCGACATCTCATCCAGGCTGTAACATAACTTCTGGGCTGCTGCTTCAGTTCAGATAGCACCTCCGCGAGTCTGGCGTAGAAGCATCTTGCACTTGGTCCCATCCCACCAGAGGTTGTGAACACCAGAGGAGTGAAGCTGCCTTGATCAACGTTCTGAATTCTCTCCCCGTATGCCCTTATCTTGTCGTTCTCGTTCCTCCTGTGTGCAGCATCGAAAGCTAGGTTACGGTGACATGCGGCCATGGGATCAAAAATCCTGATGTCGAAGAAGGCTCGCTGTCCCCGCGTCCAGAATCCTCGAGCACTGACGTCAACATGGGCTTCGTTGGATGTGTTTGAAGTCCTGTGTTGTAAATTCTCACTGTCCAATGGAAGGAGGGTCGGTTCTATCCTGACTTCACGACAGATCATCATTACTATTACTGCGTATAGACTTATTTACGCACACACACACATTACAATACATACATCTTACTCAGAAACACAATTTTATTCAAACAATGGCACACACACACACACACGTATACGTCACGGAGCAGCAGCAGCAGGAGGAAATTCTGTGGTAAACAATGGAGGTGTTCGGGGAAATTGGTCAGGTGGCGTATTGTAAACTATGACCCGGGCCAGCTGGTGACTTAGCCGGGCCAGCTGGTGACTTACCCGTGCCAGCTGGTGACTTACCCTCGCCAGCTGGTGACTTACCCTCGCCAGCTGGTGATTTACCCTCCCCAGCTGGTGATTTAACCTCGCCAGCTGGTGATTTACCCTCCCCAGCTGGTGATTTACCCTCCCCAGCTGGTGACTTACCCTCCCCAGCTGGTGACTTACCCTCCCCAGCTGGTGATTTAACCTCCCCAGCTGGTGATTTACCCTCCCCAGCTGGTGACTTACCCTCCCCAGCTGGTGACTTACCCTCCCCAGCTGGTGACTTACCCTCCCCAGCTGGTGACTTACCCTCGCCAGCTGGTGACTTACCCTCGCCAGCTGGTGATTTACCCTCGCCAGCTGGTGATTTAACCTCGCCAGCTGGTGATTTAACCTCGCCAGCTGGTGATTTAACCTCGCCAGCTGGTTTTTAATTATCAGGTGAAATAATCTGGGGTGTCTAAACTTCATGTAATTGTTTCTTTTAAGTGTTGAGTAATTAATGTGTTTTTTTTTATTACTTACCTGTGTATGTTAGGTGTTATAGTGTCAAGGTAAGGAAATAAAATGATGATAAATTGTGTGTATTGTATAACTGCCCCCCGCCCGCCCCTCCCCACCACCACTCCGGATTGTTACTGAATCACTCTTGTTTGGTTGCGTTGCGTCTGAGTCCTGTTTTGTTCCTGTGTCCGCCGTGATCAGTCTTAACCCCCTTGATTACGATGACTTATCCATTAAATACGATAACTTTGAGTACGGTAAATTAACCCTTGAGTACGATAAGTTAACCCTTGAGTCATCGTGCTTAAAGGTTTGTCATCGTACTCAAGTGATTATGTTGCGGGTATGGATGTAATATAGACTAGCGATTTGTTGATAATTGTCGTGGTAAAAATGGACAATTTATCGGCCATTTTTATTTACTTGAAGTTGAAGAGTCTCAGTGTAATTTTGATGTTCGTTTAAATATTATCATTGTACTTTAGCTGAAGGCACCGAGCTTGAGGCGTTCTTGCACCATTACTTACTAAGAACGACTTCATGCACGAATGCTCAAGAATCCGGACATAGGCAAGTAGCATGATGGACAGCCGAGGGAGGAAAAAAGAATGAGGAAAATGTCTGCTGCTTGAGTTTGATGTCGTAATAAATTAAATCCGAAACAATTAGAAATAAGTAACATGATTTGTGATTGTGTTGGTAGCTTATTTTTATTGAGTGGGGAATACCTCAAGATTAGGTACCCCAGCTTATTTTGCGTGAAGATTAGGTACCCCAGCTTATTTTACGTGAAGATTAGGTACCCCAGCTTATTTTGCGTGAAGATTAGGTACCCCAGCTTATTTTACGTGAAGATTAGGTACCCCAGCTTATTTTACGTGAAGATTAGGTACCCCAGCTTATTTTACGTGAAGATTAGGTACCCCAGGTTATTTTACGTGAAGATTAATTTTATTTTACGTGAAGATTAGGTACCCAGCTTATTTTACGTGAATTAGGTACCCAACATTTTACTGAAGAGAGTACCCAGCTTATTTTCATTGAATTGGTACCCAACATTTTACGTGAATTAGGTACCCCAGCTTATTTTACGTGAAGATTGGTACCCCAGCTTATTTTACGTGAATTAACCAGACTTGCTACTTACTCACCTTACCCTACCCAACTGAACCTAACTAACCAAACTAACAACCTAACTGAACCTAACCCTCACCAGATAGCGTTAGTGTAGTCGGTTTTCGAATTATATAAACTAGGGTGTCTAATTTTCTGGTGATCCTTATATCGTGTGTGTGTGTGTGTGTGTGTGTGTGTGTGTGTGTGTGTGTGTGTGTGTGTGTTGAACTATTTCCGGTGTAGTTTCCAGACGTGATGGAAGTTGTAGTTATTACTGAAATTCCCCAACTAGTTATATTCAGGAGGTGATAACTCGTGTTGGAATCTATAGTAATGGTATGTGTTGATGTGTGAGGTAATATGACACAATGGACGAAGAGCTTTGACCTTACCGAGACAACGGGAGTCACAGTGTTCATTTAGTGTTAGGGTAGTGTAGTGTACGGTGTTGCAGTGTACGGTAGTGTAGTGTAGTGTAGTGGTAGTGTAATTGTGCAGCTTTGAGTGTAGTGTAGGTAGTGTAGTGTAGTATAATGTTTGCTGCTGTATTGTTGTGATCACCTGAAGATTACACCCCTAGCTTATGTCACAAAAGATTAACCTCCCAGATGATAACATAACGTAACAAACAAAGCATAATAACATAACCAATTGTCACCTAACAACCTAAATTAGACGGAACTAAACCCAACCTACCTATACCATCATACTCTTCACACCTGGCTCCCTCTCACCTGGCTGCCTTACCTGCTCCTCTCACCTGGCTCCCTCTCTCACCTGGCTCCCTCTTTCACCTGACTCCCTCTCTCACCTGACTCCCTCTCCACACCTATCTACCTCTCATACCTATCTACCTCTCTCACACCGTCCCTCTCACCTAGCTCCTCTCTCACTGGCTGCCTCACCTGTCCCTCTCTCACCTGCCCACCTCTCACTGGCTACCTCCACACGCTCCCTCTCACTGGCTGCTCTCCTGGCTCTCTCTCTCACCTGACTCCTCTCTCACCTGGCTCCTCTCTCACCTGACTCCCTCTCCCTGGCTCCCTCTCTGGCTCCTCTCTCACCTGGCTCCCTCTCTCACTGGCTCCTTTCACCTGACTCCCTCTCTCACCTGGCTGCCTCACCTGACTCCCTCTCCACCTGGTTCCATCTTTCACCTGGCTCCCTCTCTTCTTCCACCTGGCCCCTCTCACCTGACTCCCTCTCTCAGACCAGCTCCCTCTCTCTCACCTGGCTCCCTCTCACCTGGCTCCTTTCACCTGGCTCCCTCACCTGACTCCTCTCACCCTGGCTCCCTTTCACCTGACTCCCTCTCTCACCTGGCTGCCCTTACACCTGACTCCCTCTCTCACACCTGGCTGTCCCTCTCACACCTATCCCCTCTCACCTGAGCCCTCTCACACCTGGCCCCTCTCACACCTATCTACCTCTCACCTGGCTCCACCTCTCACCTGACTCCCTCTCACCTGGCTCCCTCACACCTGACTGCCTCTTTCACCTGGCTCCCTCTCTCTGACTCCCTCTCACACCTGACTCCTCTCTCACCTATCTACCTCTCACACTGGCTCCCTCACACTGGCTTCACTGACTCCTCTCTCACCTGACTCCTCTCTCACCTGGCTCCACCTCTCACCTGACTCCTCTTCTCGCTCCTTTCACCTGGCTCCCTCTCACACCTGGCTCCTCACACCTGCCGCTACCTCCACGTCCTCCTCCACCACATAAAAAATCACTAATGAGAAAAAAACTACCCGAATAGACTAATTATTAAACCAACCAATCACATCACTAATTACCAACGACTAACAACGCTGTGATGACCACGTTATTAAGTGTCATCATCATTAACAAGACAAAATGAACTCGAGACAAATGCTGTGAAGGTCATTAGTTGGAGTTAGGTGAGTAGACTTGGTTGATGGTTGGGTTAGGTTAGGTGAGTAGACTTGGTTAGGTTAGGTGGTATACTTGGTTGATGGTTAGGTTAGGTGAGTAGACTTGGTTGATGGTTTAGGTTAGGTTGGGTTAGAGTAGACTGTTGATGGTTAGGTTAGTTGAGTGGACTTGGTTGATGGTTAGGTTAGTTGAGTAGACTTGGTTGATGGTTTGGGTAGGGGTAGACTTGTGATGATGGGTAGGTTAGTTGAGCTGGTTGATGGTTGGGTTAGGTGAGTAGACTTGGTTGGGTTGGGTGAGTGGTGAACGGTTGATGGTTGGGTTAAGTAGACTGTTGATGGTTAGGTTAGTTGGTGGACTTGGTTGATGGTTGGGTTAGGTGAGTAGACTTGGTTGATGGTTAGGTTAGTTGGTGGACTTGGTTGATGGTTAGGTTGGGTGAATAGACGGTTGATGGTTAGGTTGGGTGAGTGAACTTGGTTGATGGTTGGGTTGGTGAATAGACTTGGTTGATGGTTGGGTTGGGTGAGTAAGACTTGGTTGATGGTTAGGTTAGTTGAGTAGACTTAGTTGATGGTTGAGTTGGGTGGTGAACTTCGATTGATGGTTGGGTTAGGTGAGTAGACTTGGTTGATGGTTGGTTGGGTGAGTAGACTTGGTTGATGGTTGGGTTGGGTGGGTAGACTTGGTTGATGGTGGTTAGGTGAGTAGACTTGGTTGATGGTTGGGTTAGTTGGTGAACTGGTTGGGTTGGGTTAGTTGAGTAGACTTGGTTGATGGTTGGGTTGGGTGAGTGGACTTGGTTGATGGTTAGGTTGGTTAGGTGGACTTGATTGATGGTTAGGTTAGTTGAGTAGACTTGGTTGATGGTTGGGTTAGGGTGAGAGTAGATTTGGTTGATAGCTAGGTTAAGTGGTAGACTTGGTTGATGGTTGGGTTAGTTGAGGGACCTTGTTAGGGTTGGGTGGGCTTGGTTGGGTTGGGTGAGTAGACTTGGTTAGGTTAGGTGAGTAGACTTGGTTAGGTTAGGTTGAGTAGACTTGGTTGGGTTAGGTGAGTAGACTTGGTTAGGTTAGGTGAGTAGACTTGGTTGGGTTAAGTGAGTAGACTTGGTTGGGTTCGTTGGGTGGAGTAGACTTGGTTAGGGTGGTTGAGTAGACTTGGTTGATGGTTAGGTTAGTTGAGTAGACTTGGTTGATGGTTAGGTTAGTTGAGTGGACTGGTTGATGGTTAGGTTAGTTGAGGTAGACTTGGTTGATGGTTAGGTTAGTTGGTGGACTTGGTTGATGGTTTGGTTGGGGTAGGGGAGTAGATTTGGTTGATAGCTAGGTTAGAGTGGGTAGACTTGGTTGATGGTTGGGTTAGTTGAATGAACTTGGTTGGTTAGGTGAGTAGACTTGGTTGGGTTAGGTGGTAGACTTGGTTGGGTTGGGTGAGTAGACTTGGTTGGGTTAGATTGATGAACTTGGTTGGGTTAGATTGGAGTAGACTTGGTTGGGTTAGTGAGAGTAGACTTGGTTAGGTTAGGTGGAGAGACTTGGTTGGGTTAGGTGGAGTAGACTTGGTTAGGTTAGGTGAGTAGACTTGGTTGGGTTAGGTGGGGTAGACTTGGTTGGGTTAGGTGGTGGGCTTTTGGTAGGTTAGGTGAGTAGACTTGGTTGGGTTGGGTGAGGTAGACTTGGTTGGGTTTGGGTGAGTAGACTTGGTTGGGTTACCTTGGGTGGTAGACTTGGTTGGGGTAGTTGAGTAGACTTGGTTGATGGTTAGGTTAGTTGAGTATGACTTGGTTGATGGTTAGGTTAGTTGAGTAGACTTGGTTGATGGTTGGGTTAGGTGAGTAGACTTGGTTGATGGTTGGGTTAGTTAGTAGACTTGGTTGATGGTTGTTAACACATGAGACAACACAGTGTAAACCAAGATAGTCTCTCCCGCCACCACACCTTCTGGTCCTCCGCCACCACACCTTCTGGTCCTCCGCCACCACACCTTCTGGTCTCTCCGCCACCACACCTTCTGGTCCTCTCCATACCACACCTTCTGGTCCTCTCCGCCACCACCTTCTGGTCCTCTCCGCCACCACACCTTCTGGTCCTCCGCCACCACACCTTCTGGTCTCTCCGCCACCACCTTCTGGTCCTCTCCGCCACCACACCTTCTAGTCCTCTCCGCCACCACACCTTCTGGTCCTCTCCGCCACCCACACCTTCTGGTCCTCTCCGCCACCACACCTTCTGGTCCTCTCCGCCACCACACCTTCTAGTCCTCCTCCGCCACCACACTGGTCCTCTCACCACCACACCTTCTGGTCTCTCCGCCACCACACCTTCTGGTCTCTCCGCCACCACACCCTTCTGGTCTCACTCCCCACCTTCTGGTCCTCTCCGCCACCACACCTTCTGGTCCTCTCCGCCACCACACCTTCTGGTCTCTCCCGCCACCCACACCTTCTGGTCCTCTCCGCCACCACACCTTCTGGTCTCTCCGCCACCACACCTTCTGGTCCTCTCCGCCACCACACCTTCTGGTCCCTCCGCCACCACACCTTCTGGTCCTCTCCCCACCACACCTTCTGGTCCTCTCCGCCACCACACCTTCTGAGCCTCTCCGCCACCACACCTTCTGGTCCTCTCCGCCACCACACCTTCTGGTCCTCTCCGCCACCACACCTTCTGGTCCTCTCCACCCACCACACCTTCTGGTCCTCTCCGCCACCACACTTCTGGTCCTCTCCCGCCACCACACCTTCTGGTCCTCTCCGCCCACCACACCTTCTGGTCTCTCCGCCACCCACCTTTGGTCCTCTCCGCCACCACACCTTCTGGTCCTCTCCGCCACACACCTTCTGGTCCTCTCCGCCACCACACCTTCTGGTCCTCTCCCGCCACCACACCTTCTGGTCCTCTCCGCCCACCACACCTTCTGGTCCTCTCCGCCACCACACCTTCTGGTCCTCTCCGCCACCACACCTTCTGGTCCTCTCCGCCCACCACCTTCTGGTCCTCTCCGCCACCACACCTTCTGGTCTCTCGCCACCACACCTTCTGGTCCTCTCCGCCACCACACCCTTCTGGTCCTCTCCGCCACCACACTTTCTAGTCCTCTCCGCCACCACACCTTCTGGTCCTCTCCACCACCACACCTTCTGGTCTCTCCGCCACCACACCTTCTAGTCCTCTCCGCCACCACACCTTCTGGTCCTCTCTCCCACCACCTTCTGGTCCTCTCCGCCACCACACCTTCTGGTCCTCTCCGCCACCACCTTCTGGTCTCTCTCCGCCACCACACCTTCTGGTCCTCTCCGCCACCACACCTTCTGGTCTCTCCGCCACCACACCTTCTGGTCCTCTCCGCCACCACACCTTCTAGTCCTCTCCGCCACCACACCTTCTGGTTACTAAAATGTTAAGGTTATCCGATACACTTCTCATACTGATCTATTTTATTAGGATATATTGTCTAGAAATTCATTAACCATTATTATCATGTTCCTTTACATTATATTATACCATTGTTGTTACGGTACTCTCTCTCTCTCTCTCTCTCTCTCTCTCTCTCTCTCTCTCTCTCTCTCTCTCTCTCTCTCCCAAGCTTTCTCCCTCTCGCTTTCTCCCTCTCAAGCTTTCTCCCTCCATAACTGGAACTGTGTGTGTGATAATAATAATAATAATAATAATAATAATCATAATAATAATAATAATAATAATAATAATAATAATAATAATAATAATAATGTAATCAGTTGAATATAATGAATAAGTATAATGTTTATGTTACAGGTATGTGCTCCCGGCTACGTCATCACCAGCCTCCCACCCCGCCAAGATCACAGTCATCATACGTCAACAACTAAGCTAACGTTGATTATCGTACGTGTCTGTGTTATTGTTGTTCATGTGTGGTGTCATACATCCTCCTTTTAAGTATCGTTCACCACTTGATGTATTATTGTACTCTGTCATATGATTATCGTTTATTTAATGAGAACTGACGTATCATTAGTCCAGTGTCATAATTGCACCGCCCCCCCACTCTCATCACAAAGGTTCGTTACCCTTGTTAAGTATAACTCCAACTGCTGCATGTTGTTGTAAAGTGTCGTATATTTAACAGGATTTACCGTATCACCGCCTGAGTGTCGTACCTAATTCGGGGGAGTAAAGAGAAGCCTTAATACTGTGTTCTGGATCTGACAGGAGACGTAATTACTATCCTCCAACTGTTATGTTATCGTACACCGCCACACAACCCTCCTATATCACCACGCACACTGTTGTAAAGTATCGTACGCTTAATAAGAACTAACGTACTATCTCCTGTGTCTTACATGACCTCAGGGGAGGGCAGGAGATCTCTGGAGGAGGATTGTGATCTGGCAGGAGATGTTAGTAGGTATTATCCTCACTCAGGAGTTATCGTACACGCCACTACGATTCTCATGCACCTGAGGATTATATTTTACCGCCACCATTATCTTTGAAGACAACGTGCCACCACCGTACATGGCCGGGCGAGGTATGAACAATTGGGGTGGAGGCGGGCATTTGAAGTTCGTGACCAAGGATGAGACGTGGAGGTCAGCGGGTGGCATGAACCCGGCCATTATGCGGGTGACCGCTCGATACATCTTGTGGTCCAGAACCCGGGTTCACAAAGGTTCGTACGTTCAATTTTCTTCGTAATCAGAGATATAAGAACACTCTCTACTGGCTGACTTGAGCGTAACACAAATAATTACGTCTGTGGGATGACATTCAAATTACACTGAGACTATCCTGACTGGATTCGTTGTCATAACACCAGACGGAGGAGATTAATACCAAGACATATTTATGAATCCGGAACCCCTGAACCCGGGATTCATAAAGGTTTGTATGATCATCTTGGTCCCCATAACCCAGGAAATGAGAGGACTTATTTAGCTATAACGATATACGTGTGGTGGCCTGAGTTAGTGATACACCATCTTAGATCAAGAGTTAAAACAACGGACGAACCTTTAAGAACTTGGCCAGTCTCCCACCCCAGGCAGGCCAGTCCTCCACCACCACCACCTGGCTCACCCTTATCTCTGTGTGTGTGTGTGTCTAATCCAGGTGGGCAGGTTGCGTGTGTGTGTGTGTGTGTGTGTGAGTGTGTTTCAGGTGGGCAGATGACGTGTGTGTGTGTGTGTGTGTGTTTATCAGGTGGGCAGGTTGCGTGTGTGTGTGTGTGGGTGTGTTTCCAGGTGGGCAGGTGACGTGTGTGTGTGTTTACAGGTGGGCAGGTGACGTGTTTTGCTTACAGGTGGGCAGGTGACGTGTGTGTGTTTACAGGTGGGCAGGTGACGTGTGTTTGTGTGTTTAGGTGGGCAGGTGACGTGTGTGTGTGTGTTTACAGGTGGGCAGGTGATGTGTTTGTGTTTACAGGTGGGCAGTGACGTGTGTGTGTATTTACAGGTGGGCAGGTGACGTGTTTGTGTTTACAGGGGCAGGTGACGTGTGTGTTTTCAGGTGGGCAGGTGACGTGTGTGTGTTTACAGGTGGGCAGGTGACGGTTTGTGTGTTTACAGGTGGGCAGGTGACGTGTGTGTGTTTCCAGGTGGGCAGGTGACGTGTGTGTGTTTCAGGTGGGCAGGTGACGTGTGTGTGTGTTTACAGGTGGGCAGGTGACGTGTGTGTGTTTCCAGGTGACAGTGTGTTTAGGTGGGCAGGTGTATGTGTTTCCAGGTGGGCAGGTGACGTGTGTGTGTTTACAGGTGACGTGTTTGTGTTTGTGGTGTTTCGTGTCAGGTGGGCAGGTGGTGTGTGTTTACAGGTGGGCAGGTGACGTGTGTGTGTTTCCAGGTGGGCAGGTGACGTGTGTGTTTTGCGTGGGCAGGTGACGTTTCCAGGTGTGTGTGTTTACAGGTGGGGTGGTGACGTAGGTGGGCAGGTGACGTGTGTGTGTACAGGTGGGCAGGTGACCCAGGTGGGCAGGTGACGTGTTTGTGTGTTTTTGACGTGTGTGTGCAGGTGACGTGTGTGTGTTTGGTAAGGTGACGTGTGTTTCCAGGTGGGCAGGTGACGTGTGTGTGTGTTTCAGGTGGGCAGGTGACGTGTGTGTGTGTGTGCAGGTGACGACAGGTGGGCAGTGTTTACAGGTGGGCAGGTGACGTGTGTGTGTTTACAGGTGGGCAGGTGACGTGTGTGTGTTTACAGGTGGGCAGGTGACGTGTGTGTTTCAGGTGGGCAGGTGACGTGTGTGTGTGTTCAGGTGGGCAGGTGACGTGTGTGGTGTTCCGGTGGGCGGTGACGTGTGTGTGTGTTTACAGGTGGGCAGGTGACGTGTGTGTGTTTCCAGGTGGGCGGGTAGCGTGTGTGTGTTGGGCGGTGTGTGTGTGTTTTGAGTGGTTGGGTGACGTGTTTGTGTGTTTACAGGTGGGCAGGTGACGTGTTTGTGTGTTTCAGGTGGGCAGGTGACGTGTGTGTGTGTGTTTACAGGTGGGCAGGTGACGTTTGTGTGTTTAGGTGGGCAGGTGATGTGTGTGTTTACAGGTGTGGGCAGTTGACGTGTGTGTTTGTACAGGTGGGCAGGTGACGTGTGTGTGTGTTTACAGGTGGGCTGGTGACGTGTGTGGGTGCGGGCAGGTGACGTGTTTGTGTGTTTACAGGTGGGCAGGTGACGTGTGTGTGTGTTTACGGGTGGGCAGGTGACGTGTGTGTGTTTACAGGTGGGCAGGTGACGTGTGTGTGTTTTAGGTGGGCAGGTGCGCGTTTGTGTGTTTACAGGTGGGCAGGTGACGTGTGTGTGTGTTTCCAGGTGGGCAGGTGGTGTGTGTGTGTGTTTGGAGTGGGCGGGTGTGTGTTTACAGGTGGGCAGGTGACGTGTGTGTGTGTTTAGGTGGGCAGGTGACGTTTGTGTGTGTTTCAGGTGGGCAGGTGACGTGTGTGTGTTTACAGGGTGGGCAGGTGACGTGTGTGTGTTTCCAGGTGGGCAGGTGACGTGTGTGTGTGTTTCAGATGGGCAGGTGACGTGTGTGTGTGTTTACAGGTGGGCAGGCGTGTTTGTGTGTTTGCATTGGAGGTGACGTGTTTGTGTGTTTCCAGGTGGGCAGGTGACGGTGTGTGTGTTTACGGTGGGCAACGTGTGTGTGTTTACAGGTGGGCAGGTGACGTGTGTGTGTGTTTCCAGGTGGGCAGGTGACGTGTGTGTGTTTGGTGGGCAGGTGACGTGTGTGTGTTTCAGGTGGGCAGGTGACGTGTGTGTGTTTACAGGTGGGCGGTGACGTGTGTGTGTTTCGTGGGCGGGTGACGTGTTGTGTGTTTGGGGGTGCGTGTGTGTGTGTTTCAGGTGGGCAGGTGACGTGTGTGTGTGTTTCAGGTGGGCAGGTGACGTGTGTGTGTTTACAGGTGGGCAGGTGACGTGTGTGTGTGTTTCCAGGTGGGCAGGGTGACGTGTGCGTCTTCACCTGTGTATCCTGTGTCCTGCTTTCTGTGTCACCACCCAGCACCCACTACTTGCCACCACCACCACCACACTCCACGACCATACCTCACTGCCTGCACACCTCCACACCCTCACCACCACCACCACCACCACCACTACCACCACCACCACCACACCACCACCACCCACTCACCACCACCACCACCCACCTCCCACCACCACTACCCACCTCACCACCTACCACCCTCCCACCACCACCACCCACCACCACCACACCACCATCCCACCACCACCACACCTCACCACCACCTACCACCTCCCACCCACCTCACCACCACCATCCCTCACACAACTCCTTCTCCTTATAACTCCATTAACACAACAAAATTAAATTAAGCAGATGAGGCCAGCAGGAATCTCTCTCTCTCTCTCTCTCTCTCTCCTCTCTGATCACCCGCGTCCTCAAATATTCTTTTGGTTACACCTCAGTTATTTCCCGGTACACCACAACAATTCCCCAAGGTTACAACAACAACAACAACTATCTTGGTACACAACAACAACTACCTTGGTCAATTGAACGATTTCTCTCGGTACACACAACAATTTTCGAGGTTAACCACAATTCCACATACAACTCTGCACAAATGTTTTGATTAATTCCCTAAAACCTTTGGAAATTTACAGACACACACACACACACACACACACACATACACACACACACACACGGACAAGGAGGTCTGAGGGGACAAGTAATTACAGTATGTGTTTGTGGGATGGAAGAGGTTTTCGGATTAATTTATTTTTCGACGTTTGAAAACGACATGACGATGGAGTCTATTGTAGCCCGTCTGATTGGTTCGTGAATGGTGACGTCATTTTGTTTGGGTCGTAGTATTAGTTGTAAATGTGACGTCACTTGTTAAACGCGTATAGATTGGTTCTGAAAGCGTGACGATAGAGGTAACACTGGTTCGGATCCATAAAATATCTTCTAACAGTGACGTCATCATGCACTGAAAGTAATCAGATTTGCAGAATGTTCTCCATTGTTGTCTTTGAATAACGGAACCAATGATAATGAACCAGCAGCGACACATGTTAGAACCAGCGGCGACATATGTTGGAACCAGCAGCGACGCGTATTAGACAGCGGTGACACATGTTAGAACCAGCGGTGACACGCACATGTTAGAACCAGCGGTGACATATGTTGGAACCAGCGTGACGCATGTTAGAACCAGCGGTGACACGTAAAGAACCAGCAGTGAGTCAGTGACGTTAAACCAGCAGTGACCTGGAACCAGCAGTGACACATGTTAGAACCAGCGGCGACACGTATTGGAACCAGCAGCGACAGCATTTGGAACCAGCAGTGACACATGTTAGAACCAGCAGCGACCATGTTAGAACCAACAGTGACGCATGTTGAACCGTGAGACATGTTGAACCAACGGTGACACATGTTAGAACCAGCGGTGACACATATTAGAACCAGCAGTGACACGTAAGAACCAGCGGTGACACATGTTAGAACCAGCAGCGACACGTGTTGGAACCAGCAGTGGAACCAGCAGCGACACGTGTTAGAACTAGCGGTGACACATGAGAACCAGCAGTGACACATGTTAGAACCAGCAGTGACACATGTTAGAACATGATGACATGTTGGAACCGGCAGTGACGCATGTTGAACCAGCAGTGACATGTTAAGACCAGCAGCGACATATGTTAGAACCAGCGAGCGACGCATGTTAGAACCAGCAGTGACACATGTTAGAACCAGCAGTGATCACACGTGTTAGAACCAACAGTGACACGTGTTAGAACCAGCGGTGACACGTTATGAACCAGCAGCGCAGAACCAGCAGCGACGCATGTTAGAACCAGCAGTGACGCATGTTAGAACCGGCGACATATTGGAACCAACAGCGACGCATGTTGGAACCAGCAGTGACACATGTTAGAACCAGCAGTGACACGTGTTAGAACCAGCAGTGACACGTGTTAGAACCAGCAGTATCTTATGTTAAACCGCAGTGACACATATTGAGACCAGCAGTGCACATGTCGTCCAGCGGTGACACATGGAACCAGCAGCGACACGTATTTAGAATAGCGATGACGTAGAACCAGCGAAACACATGTTAGAACCAGCGGTGACACGTATTAGAACCAGCAGTGACACATGTTAGAACCAGCGATGACACGTATTGGAGACCAGCAGTGACGTGGAACCAGCATTGCGACACCTCGGTGACTATTGGCCAGCGGCGACACATGTTAGAACGCAGTGACACGTGTTAGAACCAGCAGTGACGTATTGGGACAGCGGCGACACGTAAGCCAGAACCAGCGGCGACACATATTAGAACCAGCAGTGACACATGTTAGGAACCAGCGATGACACGTGTTAGAACCAGCGGTGACATGTTAGGACCAGCGGTGACACATGTTGGAACCAGCAGTGACACATGTTAGAACCAGCAGTGACACATGTTAGAACCAGCAGTGACGCATGTTAGAACCAGCGGTGACACGTATTAGAACCAGCAGGCGACACATGTTGAACCAGCGGGACACGTATTAGAACCAGCAGCGACACATGTTGAACCAGCGGTGACATATTAGAACCAGCAGCGACACATATTAGGACCAACAGCGACACGTATTGAGAACCTAGCGGCGACGTGTTAGAACCAGCAACAGCATGTTAGAACCAGCGGTGACACATTGGAACCAGCAAACGCATGTTAGAACCAGCAGTGACACATGTTAGAACCAGCAGCGACACATGTTAGAACCAGCGACGCGTATTGGACCAGCGGTGACACGTGTTGGAACAACGACACATGTTGGAACGAACGGCGACGCGTATTAGAACCAGCAGTGACACATGTTAGAAACAGCAGTGACACATGTTGGAACCAGCGAGTGACACGTGTTAGAACCAGCGGTGACACAATAGAACCAGCAGTGACGTGTGAAGACCAGCAACGTATTGGAGACCAGCGTTAGAACCAGCAGCGAACATGTTAGAACTAGCGCGAACATATTATTGAACCTTGACATGTTGAGACCAGCAGTGACACATATTAGAACCAGCAGTGACATGTTGAACCAGCAGTGACACATGTTAGAACGGCAGCGACACATGTTAGAACCAGCAGCGACATATTGAACCAACGATGACATGTTGGAATGACGGCGACACGTGTTGAATACAGCAGTGACACATGTTGGAACCAGCAGTGACACGTATTTAGAACCAGCAGCGTACATATTGAAGAACCAGCAGCGACACATATGTGGGTAACCGACAGCATGTTAGAACCAGCAGTGACACGTGTTAGAACCAGGAGGACACGTGTTGGAGACCAGCGGCGACACATGTTAGAACCAGCGGTGACGTATTGAGACCGTGACTGTTAGGACAACGGTGACATGTTAGAACCAACGTCTTAGAACCAGCGGTGACACATGTTGAACCAACGGTGACGCATTAGGTCAGCAGTGACACGTGTTGAGACCAACGGCTTGTGTTGGAACCAACGGTGACACATGAGCAGCTATTCAGAACCAGCAGTGACACATGTTAGAACCAGCGGCGACACATGTTGAACCAGCAGCGACACATGTTAGAGACGGCATGTGGGGCAGCAGCGACACATATTGGAACCAGCAGCGACACATGTTAGAACCAGCAGTGACACATGTTAGGAACT
The DNA here is from genome assembly GCF_018991925.1 of Homarus americanus. NCBI lineage: Eukaryota > Metazoa > Arthropoda > Malacostraca > Decapoda > Nephropidae > Homarus > Homarus americanus. The sequence continues at coordinate 96,558 of NW_024722402.1, forward strand.
GACGACACGTATTTAGAACCAACGGCGGCACATGTTAGAATCCTGCAGCGACACATATTGGGAACGCGGCGACACATGTTGGCACAGCTGTGGAGGTCGCCGCAGGTGCTCCGGGTTTGATCCAGTCTGTGTGTTAGGCTTATGGGCTACCCACGCCATGACTGGAGTGAGGATGAGAGAGAGAGAGAGAGAGAGAGAGAGAGAGGGACTATGAGTTGTGTTGTGTTTTAGGTAATCTTCAGGTCGGATCGAAGACGGTAATACACCAGGTCCAACCCTGATTCTTCTAAGGCTTTTCCTCTATCTCTTAACCCTTCAGTGGAGACGTGAGAGCATCTCTACGCTCCTTGCTTATGATACTAAGTTAGATTCTCATTGGTTCTTTATTATTTATTTTTATTTTACTGGAGATGTGGGATAGATAAATATACAACAATATAAACTTAAGAATCTCTGAGAATAAATCTTTGTTTTGTCGTAGGTAAAGTAACTCAAATAGATCTTCTCTTGTAAGCAAATAAAAAAAATAAAGTCCTCAAAAATAAATTGTCGTAGGTAAAGTAACTAATAGATCTTCTTTGTGGGTAAATAAAAATAAATAAACTTAAGAATCAATGATGTATTTTTGTCGTGGTACAGTGATCAGCAAGATTTGTTTTATGATATAATAAGTGAGAAAAATGAGCTTATGAATATCAGGAGAATCCGGTTCTAGTTCTCGTCTGGTTTAGGGTGAAAGAGAGTTGGGTTTTTCAAGTCTGGTTTAATGTTTGTGTGCAGCTGTGGGTTTGTTTTTGTTGGTTATTTTTGTTTTAGTGTATACATGGTTTGTAGTTGTTGTGAGTATATGGCATTGTTTAGTGTGGGTTGTGTGAGTATACATGGTTTATTGAGAGTTGTGCAGTGAGTATACATGCTTGGTTGTTGTTGGTATTGTAGATGGTTTAGGTTGTGTATTGAGTCGTACATGGTTTACTGTAGTTGTCGGTAGTATACATGGTTTACTGTAAGTTGTCAGTGAGTATACATGGTTTACTGTGGTTGTCGTGAGTATACAGTACATGTTTATCATGATTGTCAGAGTATACAGTACATGGTTTATCTTTGTCAGTGAGTATACATGGTTTACTGAGTTGTCGTGGTATATCATGGTTTACTGTAGTTGTCAGTGAGTATACAGTACATGGTTTTACTGTAATTGTATTGAGGTGAAATGTCATAGTTTTGTAGTTGTCAGTGATACAGTACATGGTTTACTGTAGTTGTCAGTGAGTATACAGTACATGGTTTTTGTTGGTGAGTATACAGTACATGGTTTATCAGTGAGTATACATGGTTTACTGTAGTTGTCAGTGAGTATACATGGTTTTACTGTGATTTGTGGGTGGTATACATGGTTTACTGTAGTTGTAGTGAGTATCTGGTTTACTGTAGTTGTTATTGAGTATACATGGTTTACAGTTGTCGGTTGAGTATACATGGTTTACTGTAGTTGTCAGTGAGTATACATGGTTTACCGTAGTTGTCAGTGAGTATGTGGTTTACTGTAGTTGTCAGGTGAGTATACATGGTTTACTGTAGTTGTCAGTGAGTATACATGGTTTACTGTGGTGTGTATATGGTTTATCAGTTTTTTGTGAGTATACATGGTTTACTGTAGTTATCTGAGGTATACATGGTTTACTGTAGTTGTCAGTGATATACTTGGTTTTACTGTAGTTGTCTGTGAGTATACATGGTTTACGTTGTCAGTGAGTATACATGGTTTACCATGGTTTTCAGTAGATACCATGGTTTACCGTGATTTTTCAGTGAGTATACATGGTTTATCGGAGTTGTCGATGAGTATACATGGTTTACTGTGGTTGTAATATCTGTTGTCTGTGGTTGTTTTAATTGTGTGTTGTTGTAAGGGCCAGATGTTGTCACTGGTGAAAAGCTCAGAATCTGTCACTGGTGTAGAGCCAGATGATTTGTCTGGTGTGAAGCCAGATGTTGCCACTGGTGTAGGAGCCAGATGTTGTCACTGATGAAGGCAGATGTTGTCACTGGTGTGAGCAGATGTTGTCACTGTGTAAGAGCCAGATGTTGTCTGATGTAGAGCCAGATGTTGCCACTGGTGTAAGAGCCAGATGCTGTCACTGGTGTAAGAGCCAGATGTTGTCACTGGTGTGAGCAGATGTTGTCACTGGTTGTAAGAGCCAGATTGTCACTGGTGTGAGAGCCAGATGTTGCCACTGGTGTAAGAGCCAGATGCTCCACTGGTGTAAGAGGCCAGATGTTGTCACTGGTGTAAGAGCCAGATGTTGTCACTGGTGTAAGAGCCAGATGTTGTACTGGTGTAAGAGGCCAGATGTTGTCACTGGTGTAAGAGCCAGATGTTGCTACTGTATGAAGCCAGATGTTGCCACTGGTGTAAGAGCCAGATGTTGCCACTGGTGTAGAGCGATGTCACTGGTGTAAGGCCAGATGTTGTCACTGGTGTAAGAGCCAGATGTTGTCACTGGTGTAAGAGTCCAGATGTTGTCACTGGTGTAAGAGCCGATGTTGTGCATCTGTATGTAAGAATATTTGTCTTTGGTGTAAGATGTATTTTTTGCCCACTATTGTTGTAAACGAATGTTACTTGCTATTTATCTATTCTATCTATCTATCTATCTATCTATTCAAAAGGAGTCTTTGCCTATGGTGTAAAAACTGTGTGTGTGTGTGTGTTTGTTCCAGAATTGTGTGTGTGCGTGCAGGTGTGTTTGTGTGTACTTGGGCGATGTTGTCACTGGTGTAGGCCAGGTGTTGTCAGGAGTGTAAGACCCAGGTATTTTGTTTCACTTAATATTTTTTTTTCACTAATGGTTACTACGGTTTATGTCAGAATCGTTGTAGTGGGTACCTAACCTAACTTGACCTGAGCTGACCTAGCCTGTGCTAACTTAACCTGACCTGACCTAGCCTAACCTAACCTGACCTTGCATATCCTAGCCTAACTCTTCTGAAAATTAAATCGTTTTCTTTGGGTACCTAACATAACATAACCTAATCTAATCTAACCTAACCTAACCTAACCTCTTCTAACCTAACCTAACATAACATAACCTAACCTAAACCAACCCAACTCATTTGAAACTAAAATCTTTGTCTTGGTGTACAATATTATGGTATAGTTTAATTTAGAAAAATAATTGCTCAATTAATATTCTACGGAACTATCAAACGTTTATATACATTGAAGAATTCATTAGAGGCTCAGTATAACATTTATTAATATTTATACAGGTACAGTTATAAACACAGGTGCAGGTACAAGTATATTGAACAGTAACGGAGTCAAGGTATCCCCTGCGGTACTCCAACAAAACATACCAGCCTTTACTGGTACAAATACAATTCAGGTACAGACACAGTATGGAGGGAATATGTGTGTGTGTGTGTGTGTGTGTGTGTGTGTGTGTGTGTGTGTGTGTGTGTGTTCAGGGAAAGACAGAGGACCGACGATATCTCTTAAAGTATACCCAACTGTGTATAGACATTTACATATATACAGTCCAAGTACCAGATACAATTAACAGTATGAACTAATAAGAAATGGCAGTCAACCAAAAGATGTACCCTTGTGGGACGCCACGAAACATAATTATTGTGGTGTAATTACAGATTGAAGAACAGATACAGTGTGGAGCAGGAGGGGCGGGGTTGGCTATATGAGGGGGGGTTGGTGGTGGGGGGGGGGGGGTGGAGCAGGAGGGGCGGGGTTGGACTTACAGTGTGGAGCAGGAGGGGGGGGTTGGACTACAGTGTGAGCAGGAGGGGCGGGGTTGGACTACAGTGTGAGCAGGAGGGGCGGGGTTGGACTACAGTGTGGAGGAGGGCGGGGGTGGACTGGGAGGGGAGGGTTGGGACTACAGTGTGGGAGCAGGAGGGCAGGGGGTTGGACTATACAGTGTGGAGCAGGAGGGGGCGGGGTTGGACTGGTGTGGAGCAGGAGGGGCTGGGGGTTGGACTATACAGTGTGGAGCAGGAGGGGCAGGGGTTGGACTATACAGTGTGGAGCAGGAGGGCGGGGTTGGACTACAGGTGGAGCAGGAGGGGCGGGGTTGGACTACAGGGGGTGTGAGCAGGAGGGCGGGGTTGGACTGCGTGTGGAAGGAGGGCGGGGGGTTGGACTATACAGTGGGAGCAGGAGGGCGGGGTTGGACTATACAGGTGGGCAGGAGGGGTGGGACTACAGTGTGGGAGCAGGAGGGCGGGGGTTGGACTATACAGTGTGGAGCAGGAGGGGCGGGGGTTGGACTAACAGTGTGGAGCAGGAGGGGCGGGGGGTTGGACTATACAGTGTGGGAGCAGGAGGGCGGGGTTGGACTTACAGTGTGGAGCAGGAGGGGCGGGGGTTGGACTACAGTGTGGAGCAGGAGGGGCGGGGTGGACTATACAGTGTGGAGCAGGAGGGCGGGGGTTGGACTTACAGTGTGGAGCAGGAGGGGCGGGGGTTGGACTATACAGTGTGAGCAGGAGGAGGGGGTTGGACTATACAGTGTGGGCAGGAGGGCGTTGGACTATACAGTGTGGAGCAGGAGGGGCAGGGGGTTGGACTATACAGTGTGGAGCAGGAGGGCGGGGGTTGGACTATACAGTGTGGAGCAGGAGGGGCGGGGTTGGACTACAGTGGAGCAGGAGGGGCGGGGGTTGGACTATACAGTGTGGAGCAGGAGGGGCGGGGGTTGGACTATACAGTGTGGAGCAGGAGGGGCGGGGGGTTGGACTATACAGTGTGGAGCAGGAGGGGCGGTTGGACTATACAGTGTGGAGCAGGAGGGGGGTTGGACTATACAGTGTGGAGCAGGAGGGCGGGGTTGGACTATACAGTGTGGGCAGGAGGGGGGGGGGGGTTGGACTATACAGTGTGGAGCAGGAGGGGCGGGGTTGGGTCATACAGTGTGGGAGCAGGAGGCAGGGGTTGGACTATGGTGGGACAGGAGGGCGGGGGGTTGGACTACAGTGTGGAGCAGGAGGGAGGGGTTGGACTACTCAGTGTGTGGAGCAGGAGGGGGCGGGGTTGGACTATACAGTGTGGAGCAGGAGGGGCGGGGGTTGGACTATACAGTGTGGAGCAGGAGGGCGGGGTTGGACTATACAGTGGGTGGGAGGGCGGGGGTTGGACTATACAGTGTGGAGCAGGAGGGCGGGGTTGGACTACAGTGTGGAGCAGGAGGGGCGGGGTTGGACTATACAGTGTGGAGCAGGAGGGGCGGGGGGTTGGACTATACAGTGTGGAGCAGGAGGGAGGGTTGGACTATCAGTGTGGAGCAGGAGGGCGGGGGTTGGTTCACCAGTGTATGGAGCGGAGGGGCGGGGGTTGGACTATACAGTGTGGAGCAGGAGGGGGGGGTTGGACATACAGTGTGGAGCAGGAGGGGCGGGGGTTGGACTATACAGTGGAGGCAGGAGGGCGGGGTTGGACTATACAGTGTGGAGCAGGAGGGCGGGGTTAGACTTATACAGTGTGGAGCAGGAGGGCGGGGGACATACAGTGGGAGCAGGAGGGGCGGGGGTTGGACTATACAGTGTGGAGCAGGAGGGGCGGGGTTGGACTGACAGTGTGGAGCAGGAGGGCAGGGAGTTGGACTATACAGTGGGGAGCAGGAGGGGGGGGTTGGACTATACAGTGTGGAGAGGAGGGCGGGGGTTGGACTACAGTGTGGAGCAGGAGGGGCAGGGTTGGACTATACAGTGTGGAGCAGGAGGGGCAGGGTTGGACTACAGTGTGGAGCAGGAGGGGCGGGGGTTGGACTACAGTGTGGGCAGGAGGGGGGGGTTGGACTATACAGTGTGTGGAGCAGGAGGGGCGGGGTTGGACTATACAGTGTGGAGCAGGAGGGGCGGGGGTTGGACTATACAGTGTGGGCAGGAGGGCGGGGTTGGACTATACAGTGTGGAGCAGGAGGGGTTGGACTGCAGTGTGGGAGCAGGAGGGGCAGGGGTTGGACTACAGTGGAGCAGGAGGGGCGGGGTTGGACCATACAGTGTGGAGCAGGAGGGCGGGGTTGGACTATACAGTGTGGAGCAGGAGGGGGGGGTTGGACTATACAGTGTGGAGCAGGAGGGGCGGGGGGTTGGACTATCAGTGTGGAGCAGGAGGGGCGGGGGTTGGACTACAGTGTGGGCAGGAGGGGCAGGGGGTTGGACTATACAGTGTGGAGCAGGAGGGGGCGGGGTTGGACTATACAGTGTGGAGCAGGAGGGAGGGGTTGGACTATACAGTGTGGAGCAGGAGGGGCGGAGGGACACACAGTGTGGAGCAGGAGGGCGGGGGTTGGACTATACAGTGTGGGCAGGAGGGGGTTGGACTATACAGTGTGGAGCAGGAGGGGCGGGGTTGGACTACAGTGTGGAGCAGGAGGGGGCGGGGGGGTTGGACTAACAGTGTGGAGCAGGAGGGGCGGGGGTTGGACTATACAGTGTGGGCAGGAGGGGGGTTGGACTATACAGTGGAGCAGGAGGCGGGGGTTGGACCATACAGTGTGGAGCAGGAGGGCGGGGTTGGACCATACGGTGTGGAGCAGGAGGGCGGGGGTGGGACCACAGTGTGGGGGCAGGAGGGCGGGGTTGGACTACACAGTGGAGGGGAGGCAGGTGGTTACAGTGTGGAGCAGGAGGGGGGGGTTGGACTAACAGTGTGGGCAGGAGGGGGGTGGACGTGTGGGAGGAGGGGCGGGGTTGGACTACAGTGTGGAGCAGGAGGCGGTTGGACTACAGTGTGGGCAGAGGGGCGGGGATGGACTAGCTGTAGGACTCCAACACACCCCAAACGCTCTTGCAGAGTAACGTGTAAGACGACACTCGGCGGTTGGAACATGTAGTATTCCTTGTCTGTATCTGGAACACCTTATTAGGGTCGGCCCCTCCAGCCTCTCTGTTGTTGTTGTGGTGGTGGCTGGCTACGTGACCTCCCCGACCTACACACAAACAACATTTTTATTAGCAATTTTGAGGCTCCACGTCGCGCGGGGCGGATGACTCGTTGAAGAGATTCGTGTTTTCCTTGGCTGGTAGTTGGATCATGACTTCCTCCGTTGGTCTTTATACAGGGTTGCTGCTCCAGCCTTTAACTGCAGGATATTTTCTCGTTAAATATTGCTTCATTGTTTTGCATTGACTGAGTAATGACCGCCATGGTATTTTATTTCCATTTCATTGCCATTTTTTGTCTTCATTACCCCACCATTTACCTTCATAGTGACATATAAATGCTCTCCATCGCTGTTTCATTACCTTCTATTGCCCTGTAAGTACTGTATGTCTGGCCATTATTACCCGTCATTACCCGTCTACCCGTTATTACCACTATATCTCGGTTGGAGGCAAGTCGTAAACACAATGACGTCTCATAATTGATTACGAGGAACGTGAAGCCAGGCCGGGAGGGGAGGGAAGGGGGTGTGGGGGGCGTGGAGCAGGTGGCCAGGCTAGTGGACGATATCTTGATTATGATGCGAAACTCCCACCTGCCCTCCCCCTTGTTTACATCTTTGTTTACCCGAAGGAGGACACATGTTGACGTCTGAGCGGGCAGGTGGTGGCGGGGTAAACACGACCATGTTGACAATGCACCACCCCTTATCATCCATCTCCCCCATTTGCTCACCTTTGCCACTACACAACACTGCACCGTCACCACCCTGCCATATATCTTCCTACACTCACCCGAATCTTTCACTCCTTACATATATATATATTGCGAGCATTAATATATCTTGTTAGTAGTTACTGTTTGGGTCTCCTATTAGTTGTTCTTGAGTTTGTTAATAGTGTTTTGTGTAGTCTGCAGTAGAGTGAAATAGGCATTGGTACTCGTGTTTACACTTTGTTTCTATTTATTGCTTGTGTCCATATTGTTGTCTACTGCCGCATTATATCTTTATGACTTTGTTTATAGGATTTATAAGTACGGTTTAGTTATGGGTGATTTATATATGAAAAGGGTTTGGACCTGCCCAAATACCTCTCACTGTTCCTCTTCCTCACCTCTCACCTCTTGTTCCTCACCTCTCACCTCACCTCTTTTCCTCACCTCTTGTTCCTCACTCTACCTCTTGATCCTCACCTCTTGTTCCTCACCTTTTGTTTTCCTCACCTCTTGTTCCTCCTCTACCTCTTGTTCCTCTTCCTCTCACCTCTTGATCCTCACCTCTCACCTTACCTCTTGATCCTCACCTCTTGTTCTCACCTCTTGTTCCTCTCACTACCACACCTACTACTTTTTTTATAGGCCTCCAGCCTCCCCCAATAGCCACACCTTCGCCGCCATTTTATTACATTAAAATTCAATACCCTAATACTCTACTACTACCTCTCACTGTGTTGAGTCACTCTCTTAACCACCACCTGTCTAGTTCTTGTATCTTCTGGTCTATGTTTATTATTATTTCCGTTGGCTTAAATGGCGACC
>NW_024722402.1:107500-122055 GCF_018991925.1 Homarus americanus
AGGTTTAGGTTAGGTTTAGGGTGGTTAATCTGTAATAAGCTGGGGTTCAGATTCTTCAGGTGATTCCAAATTAGCCCCAAGATAAAACACATTCAGAAGACTACTAAAAGCACTTCCCTCTCCTTTGTACATAGTTGTTCCCATAATCCACCATTTCTTGACACATGACACCAATGGCCGGCTGACTGCCTCCTCACTCTCTCATCCTTGACACCTGACACAGAAAACAGAAAGGGTGGTTGGGAGGTGAACTCAATTCCCTCTCCTCCTCCTCTTCTAATCTTCTTTTCCTCTTCCTCATTTTCTCCTCTCTTTTTGTTTCCACCCTCCTTATCTCTTGCCCTCCCCTTCTTTCTCTTTCTACTTCCTTTCCTTTCTCTACTTTCTCCCTTTTACCCCTCTTTCTTTTCTTACACTCCTTCTTTTTCTCTCTTTCTCCTCCTTTCTCCTCTTTCTCACTTTCCACCCTCTTTCTCACTTTCCTCCTCTTTCTCCTCCTCACTCCTCTCTTTCCTCTTTCCTCCCTCTTTCTCTCCTTTACTCCTCTTTCTACTACTACTACTACAATACAGATATAAAATAAATTGGGTGTTACAAATACAGCCACAAGTACAGTACAGGTACACGAGAAGCACAGGTACAGATACAAGCACAGTTACAGGTACACAGAAAGCACAGGTACAGCACAGAGTTACAGGTACACAGAAAGCACAGGTACGATACAAAGTACAGTTACAGGTACACGAGAAGCAGAGGTACAGATACAAGCACAGTTACAGGTCCACATAGAGGCACAGGTGCAGTTACAGGCGCAGTTGTTCGCCAGTGTGAACGTACAGTGTGACCTTGGGGCTGGGATTCGACCTCGGTACCTCGCTGTGTGATGATGCGAACATTCTGCCTAAGCTGTCTGATGCTGCTCCGGCGTGGGGATGAACAGACAGACGGACGGACAGATGGAAGGACGGGCTGACAGACAAATAGACCGACGGGCGGGCAGATGGACCGGTGGATAGACGGACGAAAATACAGAAGAAGGGGAATGAAAGAGAAAAGAAACGAAGTATTTTGTCTCTTTTTCTTAAGCTAATGACTAGGATGGAATGGTGAAGGAGGAGATGGACGGAAGCTTGGGAGGGTTATGCCGGGTGGAACAGGTTCAACGGGATGGGTGGTGAGGAGGATGGGGAGGAGAAGGTCATCGTGTGCTGGCTCGCTGTCAGCACCGGTGTTGTCTGCAGCTACAAGTTTCGCCTGATTTTTTTCAATTAGGAGGTGTGAGGGTGTGGGGTAGGGGGCGTGAGGAAGGTTAGGGATGGGGTGTGAAGGGGGTTTGGGGATGGGGAGTGGAGAATGGGGGTGTGAGGGAGATGGGTGGGTGGGTGATGAATGGTGTGGGGTGTTAGGAAGGGTCGTCGAGATAACGTGTAGAGTTACAGTAGTGTGGAGTGTAATTTCAATGTGAACCGTATTCATAAGTGGGCAGTTGGAGGAGTCTCACGTCTCAAGTTGCTGGTAAGTGTTAATGGGAGTTCTGGTTCACTACACGGTGACTCTTCCAGTGTGTTGGCCATAGTATACTGATTACTGAGACACTTTTATATACTGCTTACAGTGTCTGCTGGTCAGTCTCGGGGCTACGAGTAAGGCTCTCAATATTCCTTCATGCTTTGAGACTTAGTCTAAAGTAACGAGTCTTTAAAACACACACACACACACACACACACACACACACGTGGAGATATGATAGAGGTATTTAAGTGGGTGAAAGGAATCAATAAAGGAGATTAGATAAAGTTCTTATAATATCCGAGGAGGATAGGACTCGTAACAACGGATTTAAGTTGGGTAAGTTTAGGTTTGGGAGGAAATAGGAAGAAACTGGTTCAAAAGATTGGAGATGAGTGGAACAAGCAGCAACTTTATAGTAAGTGCTGGAAGCTGGAAAGTTTTAAAGGTAAATGATTTATGGACGATAGAGGGTGGTAGTAACTCTCGACAGGAGCTGCCATGCACAGGCCAACCAGCCTGTGCAGACTCCTTATTTTCTATGTTCTTTACAGGCGGACGAACGGAGACGATTAGTTTACCGCCCCGCGGATAATGTATCATGTAAGTTATGTCCACAAGGTTATGAGAAAGAAACGCCATTCAGTAAACTGGGAGCCTTACAATGAACCGAAATAGAAATGTAAAGTCACACTGAGGGAAGACAATAACAGTGCTCAGGAGGCCCTCGGCAGGTCTCGGTAAAGTAAAGTTAAAAAATAAGACCAGACGAACAGGTAGGTCATGGCGACTGGCAGGTGATTGGCAACGTCACAGTCACGGTGCCAATATGTCTGCATATCTCAGTCCTGCCAGATCATCTTGGGACGACAGTTAGCGCAGTGTATCATGAAGGGTTTAGAGAGGCCTACCTGGCCACCTCCTCCTGCCAGTGACCGGCTCACTCCAACGGCTGGAATCACCCCGTCATAAAGTGACCAACTGCTCCCGGTAACTCCTGGGCTGTCGTGCTGTTCGTTGACTACCACGGGGCAGCGTCGCCTCCACGGACAACAGTCACAAGCGGATCAACACTTCTCCATGATGCTACCTGTTGACCGATTAACCCCTGCACGGTCCAAAAATAAACAAATCCAATCCATCTAGATAACTGTCTGGGGGCCGTGATCCTGTAAGAGTCTCGGGGAATTGGTCAAAGTTCAGTGTAATGAACCAACCTTTAAATTATACATTTTGGAGAATTTTTGCCGAAGTAAAATAGTAAATAATACATGAAAAGTATGTTCCGGTCCCTTGACGAGTAGTGATTTTGTTACACAGAATAAAACCTCTCGCTTCATCTCAATAGTTCACGTACAGTAAAAAAAAACCGTTGGCCAAAAAGTTCTTAACAGCTGGGCACGACATGATTTCCAGAATGAGCACTATGGATCGTGTTATCTCAGAATGGGTATGCCTGGTTGTGAAGTGACTTCAACATTTCATTATACATGTTCATCTTTACAGGTGTGTACAAACCAATCTGGATTACTATAGATGTGATACTCTTGACCTTGTTATTTCTCCCCAAAACAAAATTATTTGATAGAAAAATATTAGTTGTTAAAGTGGATCATCAGAAGTTAAGCATTGACAACACCACCTAATGACTCTTTCCTGTTATAACACGTGTTTGTCCTCCACCAACCTCGGCAACACTCACAACTCTACCAATTTTCCCCAACTTTAATAATATCTCTTATGTTAGGATTATTAAGTTAATATAGTAATTAGCTTGTTAATTTGTTATAGATTACTGCGCATTAGTAGAGCATTAAAAATATTTATAGACATGGGATTTTTTAAAGTGAAGCCTTGAATATTATACTTATCTGTCCTGTTTGTCCACTATATCTGTCCTGTGTCACTATATCTGTCCTGTGTCCACTATATCTGTGTCCTGTGTCACTATATATCTGTCCTGTGTCCACTATATCTGTCCTGTGTCCTATATCTGTCCTGTGTCCACTATGATCTGTCCTGTCACTAACACCATTATATATTGATGTTATTAGTAGTAACCTCCTATAACAACTAACGTCTTTAAGCGCTTTGCATCTAGAGGAAGAATTGGGTGTTATTACACTGTGAGAGACTCAACACGTAGGCTGCTGAAGGTGCTGTGTGATGATCAAGATTATGTATGTATGTTAAGTCTTCATGGTTGGTAGTGGTGACGTGGTGGTGGTGATGATAAACAAACATTTCAATTAAGATGGTCAACACACACACACACACACACACACACACACACACACATAATTGGCTCCTTATCCCAAAACCCAGAATAAATAGATTGCTATTAACCTAACTAACCAGGTTTAATAGATGCTACATGTATTATCTAGTAGAACACAACTCTGTAGACCGCATGTAACTCCAATAAATGAATCACTTGGGTTACCGTGGGACTGGGTGGCAGTGGGTGGCGTCTGTGTTTATCATAGCTCCCCTTTGCCAATCACACCTGACCTCAGCCGACCTCAGCTGCCACTGACCTGATCCCCGTGACCTTTGGGGCCGTCAGGGAGGTGTCAAGTGTCAGGAATAAACAAGGGGAGAGGGATGAGTGTGTGTGTGTGTGTGTGTGTGTGTGTGTGTGTGTATATGTGTGTGTGTGTGTGTGTGTGTGTGTGTGCGCGTGTGTGTGTGTGTGTGTGTGTGTGTGTGTGTGTGTGTATATGTGTGTGTGTGTGTATGTGTGTGTGTGTGTGTGTGTGTGTGTGTGTGTGTGTATGTGTGTGTGTGTGTGCGTGTGTGTGTGTGTGTGTGTGTGTGTGTGTGTGTGTGTATGTATGTATGTTGTTGTGTGTGTGTGTGTGTGTGTGTGTGTATGTATGTGTATGTATGTATGTATGTATGTATGTGTGTGTATATATGTATGTATGTGTGTGTGTGTGTGTGTGTGTGTGTGTGTGTGTGTGTATGTGTGTGTGTGTGTGTTGTGTGTGTGTGTGTGTGTATGTATGTGTGTGTGTGTGTGTGTGTGTGTGTGTGTGTGTGTGTGTGGACAGACACTAAGACCTCAGGGTTCATACATTACTGCGGGGGGGATAATGTAAGCTTGGCATTGTTCAGGACACACACACATTATTGTGGTATTGGTGATGTCATCTAATACCTGGCAGTTCTTGTAGTTATCTGTCTGACCGGATTATCTGGTATGGTGTTAGTGATGGTGTGGAGGTGTGGTGTGGTAGTGGTGTTGATAGTGTGTGGGTAGTGGTGTTGTGGTGGTGGTATTCAATGTGTGGTGGTGATGGTGTACTTGTGGTGTGGTAGTGGTGATGTTTGGTGTTGATGAGGTGTGGTGGTGGTGTTGTGGTGGTAGTGGTGATGGTGTGGTGGGTGTGGTTAATTAAAATCGGCTGTCGGTGTGAACTGATAAACGACGCAACTGTCAACAATGGCGTCACTAAATTCTAATTATTCTAGGCGTCAAGAGTATGGTTATAGCCACCGAGGAAGTGTTAAGATATAGTAAGTGAATTGATGATCAAGTGATAGTAACATTAAGACGACTATGACGACAACAACGACGACGACTACCATGAACGTCAATGACTCCATAACAACCATAAGGATTTCCCATAACGACATTACGTCCCTACTCCCCAAACTATCATGGCTCGATCCTACTCTCAGATCCTTCGACCCTTTTATCCCCAAAACTCTGCCCCCACCATAATTCTTTACGACCCCCACCGCAACTCCTTACGATCTAAAATTTCATGGACCACATCCCAAATCGCTTACGACACCACCACAAAACGTATTAAGGTTGATGTGAAACGCTCCACCATTATTCTGGGTGTTGGTGAGTGGTGACAGGACGTCAGTACTGGAAATTAGTGTGGGGTGGGGAGGCAGCCTCACACCACTTATTGCAGTAATGGTCTTTACATATAAGTCATGTGGCGTCAGCAGGTTGTGTGTGTGTGTGTGTGTGTGTGTGTGTGTGTGTGTGTGTGTGTGTGTGTGTGTGTGTATTTATAATAATCACGGTTTTTTTGGCTTCAGCAGCTCGAGGTGAAAATATACTCGTAGATTGGACAGTGAATTACATACAAGACATTGGGTAGGTGGGTCGTTTAAGAAAAGCCATTGTTAATACAAGAGGAGGAACATGAATTGAATATACAAATTATAGTTTATGTTGATGGCTCCGGGTTGGTCTTGCCCTACTGTCCCGCCTGTGTGAGTACAGTCGTAGTGGTGCAGTAACTCTTCCAGATGTTGATGCAAAGACCCTTGTGTCATGGGAAACACCGCGGTAGTGTCTACGCGGTACTGCGCAGTGGACTCGTCTCAGGTATTGATATAAGATCATAAGAATGGAGGAAACTGCAGCCATTCTGTCCCCATACTAGTGCAGCAAACCCATCACACCCAACCCCCACTTCTTCCGAGCATCCATCCAACCCCATCCCCAATCCGTTTAGAACATTCCAATTCCACGAGCCCACTTTCGTATTGTCTTTCGTTGGGGACTTTGCCGGTTGCTTTTCACAAAGTCGAGGTATAACGCAATGATAGTCGTGGCACCGTCATCCCCTGATTCGAAAAAAACAGACGAAAAAGAAATGACAAGGATTTGTCAACATGAACGCCCACTCTGTAGCTTTCATGTTAAACCTGTTTAATGTTGAGGGAGACACCGGGTGCTGTGTGTGGAGTGGAGGACCCCACACTTGTAAGCGACTCTTCTCAGCTATTATTTCCGCCCTGTCAACCAAACCACTGTGTCTGTCCAGGAGCCACGACACATAGCCCTCTCCCCAAACTACCTTCACCACTACTTGGTGAAAAAAATACTAATATGGACTCCTCACGTGGTATAAGGGTGATGCCATAGCCAGATTCAAGACAAAAAGCCACAATTAGCAGATTTATGACCTTGCATGAGGGGGTTGACCTGACCACCACCTGTATTATGCCAACTTTTTTTATTGTTATTGCCATTGTTGTTGTTGTGTAAGGGTTCTTGGGAATTTATAGGTTTGGGATAAATTTTTGTGTGGTTTTAAGTACTAGAATTTATGAGTGAGAGTCTTATTTGTTCCTGTAGTTTTGGCTTTAAATTATTAGACTGGGACCTGGACTTCTGTTATTGATTGTGAGTTTCTACCTGGTGGTTTTCATTTGGTTTTATATCTACTGTTGGCCATAATTCTTGCAGGTTAATTGTGAGTTTAATGAGTATAGTGTAATTATTTTATCTAAATGGTAATTAGGGTGTTGAGTCTTGCTAGTGTGGTGCGTGTTGTTATTTGTTTGTGCTGTTTGTGTGTTTGTGTTTGTGTGTTGTGTTTGTGTGTTTGTTTGTATGTTTGCTATGTGTGTTTTTTTTGTTGTCGGGAAGTGTGACTCTTCTTCTTCTTTTTTCTTCTTGTTCTTCTTCTTTTTTCTTCTTCCTCTTGTTCTTGTTCTTGTTCTTATTTTTTCTTCTTTGGACCGTCAATAGTTTGTCTCCTCAGAGGTATGTTGTTAACATATTACCAGTGAATTTTGACAATTTATAAGTTACCATTGACAAGTTCTATTGATTTGTATACCATTGTTACTGTGGTGGAAGTGGATGGGTCAAGGTAAATTGACTATGTTGTGATTGTATGTCCTATGTTACCAGTGGTGGATGTTGATCATTATCTCCTCACCTATGCTCACCTCTCTTACTTCTCTTTATATTTCATTTCTCCTTCCTGACTAAGTCACTTCTCTTTACCTCACTTCAATTTCTTTAACTCTGCTTACACCTCATCAACTCCCTCCTCACCTCACATCATCTCATCTACCCTCACCTCACCTCTGCCTGAGACCCCACCAAGCAGTCAATGGTGAATCACCAAAACTTTATAAATGGTAAAATTATCATCTGGCCTGCTCAGTCTGCGATCGATAACAGCAGTAAGAACGAGAGACTTTTGTGGAGAGCACAGCATTAACCATGAGCACCATTAAGTACGACACAGCATTAACAGATAATTGAGCACAGCATTAACAGTACGAGCACAGCATTAACAGCATGAGCTTTAACGGTTGAGCACATTATTTAGTTTATTGTATAATAATTATTAGTACAGTATTAATAGTAGTGAGACAGCATTAATATGCAAGCACATCAGAAACAAGATGGTAAACAGCTTATGATGTTAAAACAGCAACTTCACAGCGCCAACAATTAAACATCATAATCACAGCACTAATAGTAACACACTTAACAGCTTCAACATAACATCGAAATGGTAAACAAAAACAATCAGTTGTTTTTGTTGTGGGCGGAGTCTTGGCTAGGTGCGAGACGTTTTCCTCCCTCCAAGGCACACCGACCAGCTGCAACCACTGGACTCCTCCTCTCTATCAGGTTGGGTCATTTACAGCTAGGAAGGAGAGGGATGGGATGAAATGGGGAGCATAAAGAAAGAAAACGGTGAGATATGAGGAGATGAGAGAGAGAGAGTTAATGAAGGATATAGTAATCTGGACATTCCTCGTGTAAACATTATAAATACCCAGAAAATAATAATAAAAAATAATAAACATAAAAAAATATTAAAAATTATTATATTTCTATAAATGAGATGAACCAAGACATGTGTTCCGAGATGATAATATTCACCTACCTATGGTCGAGTCTCGAGTAGATTCTCACCATTGACCTCTAAATTACAACTTGTTTTGGTGTGAGGGGATGGAGGGAGGAGAGGAGATGGAGGATGGAGGAAAGGATTGGGGGTGATGGGGATGGGAAGGATAGGGAGGACGGAGGAGGGTGAGATGGGAAGGAGGGTGATGGAGGAAGGAGATGAAGGGAAGGAGATGAAGGGGGGTGAGGGAAGGAGGAGATGGAGGGGGGATATTAACGCTAGTCTCTGAGATTCTCGTCTAGAACAAACTAATCTAGTTTTCTGACTTTACCCTGTGTTTGTTTTGACTGGAGTGAGAGGTGGAAGGAGGGTCTGTTACCAGTGCTAAAGGGTGATATCTGCCCTTCCTTCTTAATGAACACTTACTTCTTACCATTAACTAAAGGAGGGAGGTAAGGGGGCAGGAGGGCATGTTGCTATATCTTGCTTTCCTTCGTCTCTCTCCCTTTCTTCCTTGTTTTTTTCCCCTTTCTTTATCCCTTCTTCCACCCCTTTCTTCCCACCCCTTTCTTCCACCCCTCTTCCCTTTCTTCCACCCTTTCCCACCTTTCTTCCCCCTTTCTTCCATCCTTTTTCCTTTATTCCCTTTCTTCCACCCCTTTCTTCCACCCTTTCTTCCTTTCTTCACCCTTCCTTTCTTCCCCTTTCTTACCCTTTCTTCACCCTTCCCCTTCCTCCCTGACGGACTTTTCTGCACCTCCATTCTTTCTCATTTAAACCTGTTTACCCTTTAACTAATGGGAAGATTAAGTCCCAGTTGTATGAGATAGATCTGTTTGAGATGAATCACTCTGCCTGCAGAGAGATCAGACGTTGAGATAGTTCACTTTGCAGGAGGGAACGTTGATGTGATTTGCGGGAAAAGCGGGAGCATAAATTGAACGATTTGTGGGAATAGTTTGTGAATAGAAATAGCTCACTCGTTGGCACAAATTACAGCCTAGTTTATTCATCTTGCATACAGGTGAAGTTAGTAAGATAATTAAAATTGCTCATCTTAGATACAGGTAAAGTAAGCTAATTAGTAGCTCTCCATACAGATAAAGTAAGATAATAATTAAAGATAGCTCACACTACATTCAGGTAAAGTTTGTATTTTAAAGATAACTCAAGTACGGGTAAAATAAGTATGTGAAGTAAATAAATAAGTTAGTAAGTAAGAAAAGTAAATAAAGATAAGCCATTAAAGTAAATAAGTAAGATAAAAATAGCTCTCAACTCACAAATTATCTGCTGCAAGCCCATAACCTAGCACGTTGGTAGCTAAAGTTTATGGTGAAGAGAGTGTCGGTGGGTGATGTATGTTGAGTTAACAAATGGTAGGGGGGAGATTTTTATGAAGGGTTATAATGTAGTGTGTTTGTTGGTTTTATTAAGTTCATTTATCATGATCCTGGGGGGTGGGGGAGAGTGAGGAGTAGGGAAGAAGGTAGTGGGGGGGGACAGAGGGAGGCTGGGATGGTGGTGAAGGGAGGGGGAGGGTGGTAGGGTAGGAAGAATGAGGAGGATGGTTTGGGTTGGTTGTGTGGATTGACTGTGATGGTATTTCTTTATTGTCTGGTATGGGTGGGGTGGGTCTCTCTTTTTTTTTTTTTTTTTTTTTTTTTTAGGTCTTGTATATAATATATTCCTGCACCTCAGGGAGGTATTGAAAGCAGGACTAGAGGGGGGCAGAACATCTTGGAGTGACTATAAAGGGTAGGAGGAGCAGCATTAGGGGTGGGTAGTTAGTTTAGTTTAAAAAATTTATTGACAAAGCTTGTAGTATGTTTTCTTGGAGTAATTCAGTCAGGTCTTGACACTGAGTGTGGTATCACTTCTGCTACGTTGGAATGAGTTCTTACAAAGGAAATACATCATATTAATTAGTAGTATATAATTATATAGGTCAGAGTCATGTGGGTGATGTCATTGTTCTGCCACGCAGGACAGTGGTTCATATACAGGTCATATTCTATTGAAGACTAATCAGTGAGGGGCTGGCAAATGAATAAACTTAGAATGTCCTCAAGCACCCCGATTCAGTGTAGTAATTACAAGGTTCAGGGTTACAATTGGGGTGGGGTTGAGTCTTTGTGAGTGTCATTCAATAATATAGTGTTCAAGTTTTTTTGGTGGGTTTATCAGGTTTACATGCTGGGTGTTCGGTATGGGTACAGCGTTACCTTAAGATGTGTCTTATCTAGTTCTGTATGACTTTAGGTTGGGGAGGAGGAAAGAAGAAGGGGGAAGAGGGGGGGAGGAAGAATTGGGTGGAAGAAGGAGGGTGAAGAGAGAGGAGGAGGAGGAAGGTAGGATAGGAAGGAGGATGAGGGGGGGCACAGGAGGAGGAGGAGGGAGGAGGCAGCGTAGGGGAGAGTTGGGGAGGGGGGAAGAATAGTGAGGGGTAAGATGAGCGTGAGGGGAGGAGAGTGTGGGGGAGAAGGGGGATTGAGAAGAGAAGAAAAGGAATGGAGGGGGGGAAGTGAATACAAACATGGGATGTAAGAAGGGAGGTGGAGGGAAGATGAAGAGGAAGCAGGAGGAAGGGAGGATGCAATGGGTGGGAAGATAATAGAATAAGCGTGGGGAGGAGGACACTTGATGACCAGGGGGTAAATGGAAGGGGTTATTAGGTTTTTTTTTTTTTTTTTTTTTTTTTTTTTTTTTCTTTCCAGGATAATATAATAATAATAATAGTTAAGATATGCGTCACCCTGTCGCACAAAATGTTATAATAATCTCTGAGTTGTTTCTTTGGTTTCTGCTCTCTGTCTCTCTCTATCTCTCTTTTTTTTTTTTTTTGGTGGTTGTTTTTGTTGGTGTTCACAAGTCGTTGGTTCATTCCGTCGTTCAGTGGTTCTGTTCCTGTTCAGTGGTTTGCTTATAACATTCTTTGTTGAGTTTGTCGTTCGTCCAGTGTATTGGGTTGAGTGGACCAGAGATATCCATTCATACTCATTAGCTGGACCGCGTGAGTGTGGACCGTGGAAGTGAGGAAGTGAGTGAAGGTGAAGAGAGTGGGCAGTGAGAGAGAGAGAGAGAGAGAGAGAGAGGAGAGGAGAGAGAGAGAGAGAGAGAGGTTTGCAGAATGAGTACGGAAATGACAAATATCGACCTCTGCTAATTTATTTAAAGTCAATTCCGGTGCTAGAGGCCAGGAAGAGGAGGGGAAGAGGAGGAGGAAGAGGAAGGAGGAGGGGGGGAGGAGGAGGAGATGAGGAGGATGAAGAAGAGGGAGGAGGAGGATGAAGGAAGAGGGAGGGAGGAGGAGGAGGAGGAGGATGAAGGAAGAGGGAGGAGGAGGAGGAAGGAGGAGGAAGCAGTGGAGGAGGAGGAGGAAGAAGAAGAGGGAGGAGGAGGAGGAGGAAGATGAAGGAAGAGGGGAGGAGGAGGAAGAAGAAGAGGGAGGAGGAGGAGGATGAAGGAAGATTAAAGAGAGGGAAGGCAAGGGAAGAGGGGAGAAGAGGAGATAGGAAGAAGGAAGATTATAAAGCAAAGAGGGGAAGGGAGATTAGGAGGAAAGGGAGACAAGAGAGAGGGAGGGGAGGGAGGGAGAGGGAGGCAAGAGAGGGGAGAAGGAAGGGGAGGGAGGGGAGGGGAGATAACAGAGGGGAGAAGGGAGGGGTGGGAGAGGAAGCAAGAGGGAGAAGGAGGGAGGGGAGGGGAGGGAGGGAGGGAGGGGAGGGGAGATAACAGAGGGAGAAGGGGAGGGGTGGGAGAGGAGGCAAGAGAGGTGAGGAGGTAAAAGAGGAAGAGGTTTGATGAAGGAATGAGGCAAGGTGAGGTTGGGAAGAGAGAGAGAGAGAGAGAGAGAGAGAGAGAGAGAGAGAGAGAGAGAGAGAGAGAGAGAGAGAGAGAGGTGGGGGGGGAGAAGATGGAGGAGGAAGGAAGAGATAAGATAAAGAGAGAAATGAAAGATAGGGGATGAGGAGGAGAGGTGAGGGGAGAGAAATAGAGAAGAAATGATTGAGGGGAGGAAGAGGAGGAGGGGAAGGAAGAAGCAAATTGGAGGGGAGGCAGGAGGAGGAGGAGAGGAAGAAGCACGGAGGAGAAGGAGGAGGAGGAGGGAGAGAAGAAGGGACTGAGGAGGAGGAGGAGGAGAGAAGAAGGACCAGGAGAGGTGAGAAGGGAGAGAAGAAGTGACGAGGAGGAGAAGGAGAGAAGAAGTGACTGAGGAGGAGGAGGAGGAGAGAAGAAGCGACTGAGGAGGAGAAGGGAGAGAAGAAGTGACTGAGGAGCAGGAGGGAGAGAAGAAGGGACTGAGGAGGGAGGAGGAGAGAAGCAGGCTACCAGGATGAGAAGGGGAGAGAAGAAGGGGACTGAGGAGGGGAGGGAGAGAAGAAGGACTGAGGAGGAGGAGGTAAGAGAGAATAAGGTGGGAGGAGAAGGAGAGGAGCTACTGAGGAGGAGGAGGGAGAGAAGGGACTGAGGAGTGAGAAGTGGATAGGTGTCAGCGACTGGGGAGGAGGAGAGGAGAGAAGAAGGGACTGAGGAGGAGGAGTAGGATGAGAGGAGGGTGAGGAGGGAGGAGGTGGGAGAAGGAGAAGGATGGGAGGAGGGGAGGAGAGAAGTAGGGAGTGGAGGAGAGGAGGAGGGGAGGAGAGTAGAAGGATTGGTGGAGGAGGAGGAGGGGAGAAGAAGGACTGAGGAGGAGGAGGGAGAGAAGAAGGATGAGGAGGAGGAGGAGGGAGAGAGAATGGATTGAGGAGGGGAGGAGGAGAGAAGAAGCGACTGAGGAGGAGGGAGAAGGAGGTGAGGTGAGAGGAGGAAGAAGGACTGAGGAGGAGGAGGAGGAGAGAAGAATGGACTGAGGGGAGGAGGAGGAGAGAAGAAGGGACTGAGGAGGAGGAGGGAGAGAAGAAGACTGAGGAGAGGGAGAGGAAGAAGGAGTGAGGAGGAGGAGGGAGAGAAGAAGGGCTGGAGGAGGAGGAGGAGGAGAGGAGGAGGGGATTGAGGGAGGAGGAGGAGAGAGAAGAAGTGAGCTGGAGGAGGTGAGGAGGGAGAGAGAAGGGCTGAGGAGGAGGAGGAGGGGGAGAAGAAGGGATTGAGGAAGAGGAGGAGGGAGAGGAAGTGTGAGGAGGAGAGGAGGTGAGAGAAGAAGGGATTGAGAGGAGGAGGAGGAGTGCTTGCAGGAGAGAGAGGTGAGAGTTTTTGATGTTGCAAGATGGAGGAGAACAGACTGATGGGGTTTTGTTGGCAATGTTTTCAGAGGCTGTGTTGGGGCTGATGGGGCCGCAAGGGCAATTAGGGTGTGGAGGCATGGATGGGGCTGTGTGATGGGTTAATATGTGAAGGTTGGGGGGCTGAGGAACTGTGGGGGTGTGTTGGAATGTTGGGGCTGTGGATGGGCGTTGGTGGTGGTGGACAATGTTGGGGTGCAATGTTTAGTCATGGGGTGAGGATGGGACGATGGGGGCTGTGATGGGCTACTAGGGGATGTGATGGGTTGATGGGGGTGTGATGGGTCAATGGTATGTGATGGCAAGTTGGGGCAAAGGAATGTTGGGGGCTGTGTTAGGTGTGGGGCTGTAAAGGTTGAACATGATGGGGGTGTGTTAATGTGGGGGCTGTGATGGGATGCTGGGGAAAGGAAATGTTGGGGTGTTAGGCTGGGGGCTGTGCTGGAATGCTGGGGGTGTGCTGGGAACTGTTGGGGGACTGTGATGGGCTGCTGGGGCCAAGGTAACTGCTGGGGACTGTGATGGGCTGTGTTGAACTGCTGCTGTACTGTTGTGCTTGATGCTGGGGAACTGTGTTGAACTGCTGGGAGGATGTGTTGGGCAGCTGGGGGTGTGTTGAACTGCTGGGGACTGTAATGTGGGCTGTTGGGGCTGTGTTAAACTGCTGGGGACCGTATGGGCCGCTGGCCTGGAACTGCTGGGGCCAAAGCAACAGGCGGGCTACAGTGGAACCTGAGGGAGTTAGGGGCTTGCTGGACGAGGGTGTGCTGGGAGCTGTCCAAGAGTTGAGTTCTGACCCAAACCAATGGTGGCTCAGAGTGTGTGAGGTGAGGGCTGTAGGAAGGTTGAGGGCTTAAAGGGCCACTGCTGGTTCAGGGGCTGTTTGAAAATAGGGTGGGATAGGGTGGTCAGGTGTGAGATGTTGGTGTGTGTGTGTCAGGTGTGGAGACAGTGTGTGTGTGTGTGTGTGTGTGTGTGTTGTGTGTGTGTGTGTGTGTGTGTGTGTGTGTGTGTGTGTCAGTGTGAGACGGTGTGTGTGTGTGTGTGTGTGTGTGTGTGTGTGTGTGTGTGTGGGAGGTAGTGGAGGTGAAGGTTGAGACTACAGGCTGATTCCTTGATGATGATGATGGCGTGATGGTATGGTAACTAGAGCCCCAAAGGAATGACAGAGGGCGCAGCAATGTATCAATAGTACCAC
>NW_024722403.1:0-23400 GCF_018991925.1 Homarus americanus
ATCACACGTATATTTTACCTAAACTGTGCCTGAATGAATATATTCTCGGAAATAAATAGTAGTTTTGCTGAAACGTGATGTATTTCAATGTAAAATAGGATAAAATACATGTCGAAAACAAAAGACTTTACCTATGCTTCCGATGTTCTTGAGATGTTACTCGTTTTTTTAATAGTTTTCGGTTAAAATTCTGTTATATTACAATGATATTCTATTCATACTGTGCTTGATATAATACATTCACGGAAATGTAATATTTTTTGCTGAAATGACGTACGTATTACAGTGGAAAGTGGGATAAAATCGTGACGAAAACAATGACTTTGGCTTTCTTTCCTTCAAAATATGTTACCGTAATCACTTTTCGAATGGTTTAGTTAAAAAACTGTTGTATTACAATAATATTCCCTCCTAATTGACTTGAATAAATACTTGAATGGAAATATACAATATTTTTGTTGAAACTACCCGCATTTTAGTGTAAAGTGTCGTAATAATAAATGGCAAACAAGTTTATAGGACGTAGTGTTTCTCTGAAGGTTTTGTTGTTCCTTTACCCTCAAAAACTTGGGTCGACCTATAAACGAGGAATATCATAAATTAACGATTTCTTGGTCATAAAATCGGGGTCGACCTATATATGAAGGGGGGTTATAGACGAGTATATACGGTACTTCCTTTAATCACATACTATCTCTGACAACACATCCTTCTCCACACACACACAAATATGTTTAAGTAATATATCTTCACAAAAAGCTATTAGCAAATGAACCCATGAATGACTTCCTTGACCAACTCTTCCCAAAGACCTCCTCGGCACTACTAAAATATAAATTTTTCTTTCTTCTTTTTTTACAAATAACCACTCACTTGGTATAATTTAAAACTCTTTTCAGCTAATTAAGGATCAGCTAACAATGCACTACAGAACTTTGACATAAAAGAAGGTTTAAATAAATACGTTACTTTACACATACAAACTTGTGTATAGGTGAACAAAGGCAGTTTTGTGTGCCAGGAATACAATCCCTCTATAATAGACTATAGGAGATAACTGTAAGTCAGGCAAGTTACTCTAGCTAGAGGTACAGGCACCTCCAGGTGTGTTGGTAACCAACACTCTGCGAGGCGAGAGTACTGTACATTAATTTTTCCTATATAATTCTCCACAACTAACCACTCAAACTGCTCGATAGTGACAGAAGCAGGTAAAACTGTTCACCCCAATACAATCTAAACACTTTTGTGTTAGATAAAATTTGAACACTTAAGGTTAGGTTAAAATAAAATGATACATTCAATGGAATGTATCATTTTTGTATATGGGAGTGAAACAGTTAACAATCAATGCTAGCATATTTATAATCAACTTCACTGTATAAATATGAATTATAACAAAGGGGCACAATTGATCTCGGATTATCTTGCCTAATTTCATTACCGTATAATAATGGTCAAATGGTTATGTATCGGTTAACAACAGTTCAAGGTCAAAGGGCATAATATATTTTCAGTACAGGTGCACCTCTACTTATGAACGAGTTATGTTCCCGAGGCTTGTTTCTAAGTCCAACTTTACTCTTGTAGATACCAAACATATTGCAAAAAATGAAAAGATTATGGACATTTAGTACAGCTATACCCTTAATACAGCCTGAAAACCTGGCACACTCTTCTCCTCTTTGGTAATGTTTGTTCTATCCGGAATTTTCTTCAAATAATCTAGTCTCATCCACATTAAACACCTGTTCTGGCAGGTAACCCCCCTCAGTGATGATATTTGTATCTCTGAAAGTTTGTAAGTTGAACGTTATTAAGAAGAAAAGCACCTGTACTGTAGTTAAAAAAGGGACACATCTTACCTGCTGTGATGGCAAGTGTACTGGTGAAAACACAATTCTTCAATCTCCATGATCCACCCAAAGTCGATGGACAGTAGCCCTTATTGGACAATTACCTATAACAATTCCAATATCAATAGAATATATATATATATATATATATATATAAATATATATATATATATATATATATATATATATATATATATATATATATATATATATATATATATATATATATATATATATAAAGAAAATATTGACAAAATTCGAGAAATTCTAAAGGTGACAAAAAAAGTTACTTCCTTTAATCACATACTCTCTCTGACAACACATCCTTCTCCACACACACACAAATATGTTTAAGTAATATATCTTCACAAAAAGCTATTAGCAAATGAACCCATGAATGACTTCCTTGACCAACTCTTCCCAAAGACCTCCTCGGCACTACTAAAATATACATTTTTCTTTCTTCTTTTTTTACAAATAACAACACTCACTTGGTATAATTTAAAACTCTTTTCAGCTAATTAAGGATCAGCTAACAATGCACTACAGAACTTTGACATAAAAGGAGGTTTAAATAAATACGTTACTTTACACATGCAAACTTGTGTATAGGTGAACAAAGGCAGTTTTGTGTGCCAGGAATACAATCCCTCTATAATAGACTATAGGAGATAACTGCAAGTCAGGCAAGTTACTCTAGCTAGAGGTACAGGCACCTCCAGGTGTATTGGTAACCAACACTCTGCGAGGCGAGAGTACTGTACATTAATTTTTCTATATAATTCTCCACAATAACCACTCAAACTGCCGATAGTGACAGAAGCAGTGGTAGAGATATTAGGAAAACTGTTCACCCCAATACAATCTAAACACTTTTGTGTTAGATAAAATTTGAACACTTAAGGTTAGGTTAAAATAAAATGATACATTCAATGGAATGTATCATTTTTGTATATGGGAGTGAAACAGTTAACAATCAATGCTAGCATATTTATAATCAACTTCACTGTATAAATATGAATTATAACAAAGGGGCACAATTGATCTCGGATTATCTTGCCTAATTTCATTACCGTATAATAACGGTCAAATGGTTATGTATCGGTTAACAACAGTTCAAGGTCAAAGGGCATAATATATTTTCAGTACAGGTGCACCTCTACTTACGAACGAGTTATGTTCCCTAGGCTTGTTTGTAAGTCCAACTCTACTCTTGTAGATACCAAACATATTGCAAAAAATGAAAAGATTATGGACATTTAGTACAGCTATACCCTTAATACAACCTGAAAACCTGGCACACTCTTCTCCTCTTTGGTAATGTTTGTTCTATCCGGAATTTTCTTCAAATAATCTAGTCTCATCCACATTAAACACCTGTTCTGGCAGGTAACCCCCCTCAGTGATGATATTTGTATCTCTGAAAGTTTGTAAGTTGAACGTTCTTAAGAAGAGGAGCACCTGTACTGTAGTTAAAAAAGGGACACATCTTACCTGCTGTGATGGCAAGTGTACTGGTGAAAACACATTTCTTCAATCTCCATGATCCACCCAAAGTCGATGGACAGTAGCCCTTATTGGACAATTACCTATAACAATTCCAATAACAATAGAATATATATATATATATATATATATATATATATATATATATATATATATATATATATATATATATATATATATATATATAAAGAAAATATTGACAAAATTCGAGAAATTCTAAAGGTGACAAAAAAAGTTACTTCCTTTAATCACATACTATCTCTGACAACACATCCTTCTCCACACACACACAAATATGTTTAAGTAATATATCTTCACAAAAAGCTATTAGCAAATAAACCCATGAATGACTTCCTTGACCAATTCTTCCCAAAGACCTCCTTGGCACTACTAAAATATACATTTTTCTTTCTTCTTTTTTTACAAATAACCACTCACTTGGTATAATTTAACTCTCTTTTCAGCTAATTAAGGATCTGCTAACAATGCACTACAGAACTTTGACATAAAAGGAGGTTTAAATAAATAAGTTACTTTACACATGCAAACTTGTGTATAGGTGAACAAAGGCAGTTTTGTGTGCCAGGAATACAATCCCTCTATAATAGACTATAGGAGATAACTGTAAGTCAGGCAAGTTACTATAGCTAGAGGTACAGGCACCTCCAGGTGTGTTGGTAACCAACACTCTGCGAGGCGAGAGTACTGTACATTAATTTTTCCTATATAATTCTCCACAACTAACCACTCAAACTGCTCGATAGTGACAGAAGCAGGTAGTGGGAGTATAGGAAAACTGTTCACCCCAATACAATCTAAACACTTTTGTGTTAGATAAAATTTGAACACTTAAGGTTAGGTTAAAATAAAATGATACATTCAATGGAATGTATCATTTTTGTATATGGGAGTGAAACAGTTAACAATCAATGCTAGCATATTTATAATCAACTTCACTGTATAAATATGAATTATAACAAAGGGGCACAATTGATCTCGGATTATCTTGCCTAATTTCATTACCGTATAATAATGGTCAAATGGTTATGTATCGGTTAACAACAGTTCAAGGTCAAAGGGCATAATATATTTTCAGTACAGGTGCACCTCTACTTATGAACGAGTTATGTTCCCGAGGCTTGTTTCTAAGTCCAACTTTACTCTTGTAGATACCAAACATATTGCAAAAAATGAAAAGATTATGGACATTTAGTACAGCTATACCCTTAATACAGCCTGAAAACCTGGCACACTCTTCTCCTCTTTGGTAATGTTTGTTCTATCCGGAATTTTCTTCAAATAATCTAGTCTCATCCACATTAAACACCTGTTCTGGCAGGTAACCCCCCTCAGTGATGATATTTGTATCTCTGAAAGTTTGTAAGTTGAACGTTCTTAAGAAGAGGAGCACCTGTACTGTAGTTAAAAAAGGGACACATCTTACCTGCTGTGATGGCAAGTGTACTGGTGAAAACACAATTCTTCAATCTCCATGATCCACCCAAAGTTATATATATATATATATATATATATATATATATATATATATATATATATATATATATATATATATATATATATATATATATATATATATATATATATATATATATATATATATATATATATATATATATATATATATATATATATATATATATATATATATATATATATATATATATAAAGAAAATAAGTTGACAAATTCGAGAAATTCTAAAGGTGACAAAAAAAGTTACTTCCTTTAATCACATACTATCTCTGACAACACATCCTTCTCCACACACACACAAATATGTTTAAGTAATATATCTTCACAAAAAGCTATAAGCAAATGAACCCATGAATGACTTCCTTGACCAACTCTTCCCAAAGACCTCCTCGGCACTACTAAAATATACATTTTTCTTTCTTCTTTTTTTACAAATAACCACTCACTTGGTATAATTTAACTCTCTTTTCAGCTAATTAAGGATCAGCTAACAATGCACTACAGAACTTTGACATAAAAGGAGGTTTAAATAAATACGTTACTTTACACATGCAAACTTATGTATAGGTGAACAAAGGCAGTTTTGTGTGCCAGGAATACAATCCCTCCATAATAGATTATAAGAGATAACTGTAAGTCAGGCAAGTTACTCTAGCTAGAGGTACAGGCACCTCCAGGTGTGTTGGTAACCAACACTCTGCGAGGCGAGAGTACTGTACATTAATTTTTCCTATATAATTCTCCACAACTAACCACTCAAACTGCTCGATAGTGACAGAAGCAGGTAGTGGGAGTATAGGAAAACTGTTCACCCCAATACAATCTAAACACTTTTGTGTTAGATAAAATTTGAACACTTAAGGTTAGGTTAAAATAAAATGATACATTCAATGGAATGTATCATTTTTGTATATGGGAGTGAAACAGTTAACAATCAATGCTAGCATATTTATAATCAACTTCACTGTATAAATATGAATTATAACAAAGGGGCACAATTGATCTCGGATTATCTTGCCTAATTTCATTACCGTATAATAATGGTCAAATGGTTATGTATCGGTTAACAACAGTTCAAGGTCAAAGGGCATAATATATTTTCAGTACAGGTGCACCTCTACTTACGATCGAGTTATGTTCCCTAGGCTTGTTTGTAAGTCCAACTCTACTCTTGTAGATACCAAACATATTGCAAAAAATGAAAAGATTATGGACATTTAGTACAGCTATACCCTTAATACAACCTGAAAACCTGGCACACTCTTCTCCTCTTTGGTAATGTTTGTTCTATCCGGAATTTTCTTCAAATAATCTAGTCTCATCCACATTAAACACCTGTTCTGGCAGGTAACCCCCCTCAGTGATGATATTTGTATCTCTGAAAGTTTGTAAGTTGAACGTTATTAAGAAGAAAAGCACCTGTACTGTAGTTAAAAAAGGGACACATCTTACCTGCTGTGATGGCAAGTGTACTGGTGAAAACACAATTCTTCAATCTCCATGATCCACCCAAAGTCGATGGACAGTAGCCCTTATTGGACAATTACCTATAACAATTCCAATATCAATAGAATATATATATATATATATATATATATATATATATATATATATATATATATATATATATATATATATATATATATATATATATATATATATATATATATATATATATATATATATATATATATATATATATATATATATATATATATATATATATATATATATATATATATATATATATATATATATATATATATAAAGAAAATATTGACAAAATTCGAGAAATTCTAAAGGTGACAAAAAAAGTTACTTCCTTTAATCACATACTATCTCTGACAACACATCCTTCTCCACACACACACACAAATATGTTTAAGTAATATATCTTCACAAAAAGCTATTAGCAAATAAACCCATGAATGACTTCCTTGACCAATTCTTCCCAAAGACCTCCTTGGCACTACTAAAATATACATTTTTCTTTCTTCTTTTTTTACAAATAACCACTCACTTGGTATAATTTAAAACTCTTTTCAGCTAATTAAGGATCCGCTAACAATGCACTACAGAACTTTGACATAAAAGGAGGTTTAAATAAATACGTTACTTTACACATGCAAACTTGTGTATAGGTGAACAAAGGCAGTTTTGTGTGCCAGGAATACAATCCCTCTATAATAGACTATAGGAGATAACTGTAAGTCAGGCAAGTTACTATAGCTAGAGGTACAGGCACCTCCAGGTGTGTTGGTAACCAACACTCTGCGAGGCGAGAGTACTGTACATTAATTTTTCCTATATAATTCTCCACAACTAACCACTCAAACTGCTCGATAGTGACAGAAGCAGGTAGTGGGAGTATAGGAAAACTGTTCACCCCAATACAATCTAAACACTTTTGTGTTAGATAAAATTTGAACACTTAAGGTTAGGTTAAAATAAAATGATACATTCAATGGAAAGTATCATTTTTGTATATGGGAGTGAAACAGTTAACAATCAATGCTAGCATATTTATAATCAACTTCACTGTATAAATATGAATTATAACAAAGGGGCACAATTGATCTCGGATTATCTTGCCTAATTTCATTACCGTATAATAATGGTCAAATGGTTATGTATCGGTTAACAACAGTTCAAGGTCAAAGGGCATAATATATTTTCAGTACAGGTGCACCTCTACTTATGAACGAGTTATGTTCCCGAGGCTTGTTTCTAAGTCCAACTTTACTCTTGTAGATACCAAACATATTGCAAAAAATGAAAAGATTATGGACATTTAGTACAGCTATACCCTTAATACAGCCTGAAAACCTGGCACACTCTTCTCTTTGGTAATGTTTGTTCTATCCGGAATTTTCTTCAAATAATCTAGTCTCATCCACATTAAACACCTGTTCTGGCAGGTAACCCCCCTCAGTGATGATATTTGTATCTCTGAAAGTTTGTAAGTTGAACGTTCTTAAGAAGAGGAACACCTGTACTGTAGTTAAAAAAGGGACACATCTTACCTGCTGTGATGGCAAGTGTACTGGTGAAAACACATTTCTTCAATCTCCATGATCCACCCAAAGTCGATGGACAGTAGCCCTTATTGGACAATTACCTATAACAATTCCAATAACAATAGAATATATATATATATATATATATATATATATATATATATATATATATATATATATATATATATATATATATATATATATATATATATATATATATATATATATATATATATATATATATAAAGAAAATATTGACAAAATTCGAGAAATTCTAAAGGTGACAAAAAAAGTTACTTCCTTTAATCACATACTATCTCTGACAACACATCCTTCTCCACACACACACAAATATGTTTAAGTAATATATCTTCACAAAAAGCTATTAGCAAATAAACCCATGAATGACTTCCTTGACCAATTCTTCCCAAAGACCTCCTTGGCACTACTAAAATATACATTTTTCTTTCTTCTTTTTTTACAAATAACCACTCACTTGGTATAATTTAAAACTCTTTTCAGCTAATTAAGGATCTGCTAACAATGCACTACAGAACTTTGACATAAAAGGAGGTTTAAATAAATAAGTTACTTTACACATGCAAACTTGTGTATAGGTGAACAAAGGCAGTTTTGTGTGCCAGGAATACAATCCCTCTATAATAGACTATAGGAGATAACTGTAAGTCAGGCAAGTTACTATAGCTAGAGGTACAGGCACCTCCAGGTGTGTTGGTAACCAACACTCTGCGAGGCGAGAGTACTGTACATTAATTTTTCCTATATAATTCTCCACAACTAACCACTCAAACTGCTCGATAGTGACAGAAGCAGGTAGTGGGAGTATAGGAAAACTGTTCACCCCAATACAATCTAAACACTTTTGTGTTAGATAAAATTTGAACACTTAAGGTTAGGTTAAAATAAAATGATACATTCAATGGAATGTATCATTTTTGTATATGGGAGTGAAACAGTTAACAATCAATGCTAGCATATTTATAATCAACTTCACTGTATAAATATGAATTATAACAAAGGGGCACAATTGATCTCGGATTATCTTGCCTAATTTCATTACCGTATAATAATGGTCAAATGGTTATGTATCGGTTAACAACAGTTCAAGGTCAAAGGGCATAATATATTTTCAGTACAGGTGCACCTCTACTTATGAACGAGTTATGTTCCCGAGGCTTGTTTCTAAGTCCAACTTTACTCTTGTAGATACCAAACATATTGCAAAAAATGAAAAGATTATGGACATTTAGTACAGCTATACCCTTAATACAGCCTGAAAACCTGGCACACTCTTCTCTTTGGTAATGTTTGTTCTATCCGGAATTTTCTTCAAATAATCTAGTCTCATCCACATTAAACACCTGTTCTGGCAGGTAACCCCCCTCAGTGATGATATTTGTATCTCTGAAAGTTTGTAAGTTGAACGTTCTTAAGAAGAGGAACACCTGTACTGTAGTTAAAAAAGGGACACATCTTACCTGCTGTGATGGCAAGTGTACTGGTGAAAACACAATTCTTCAATCTCCATGATCCACCCAAAGTCGATGGACAGTAGCCCTTATTGGACAATTACCTATAACAATTCCAATATTAAAATAATATATATATATATATATATATATATATATATATATATATATATATATATATATATATATATATATATATATATATATATATATATATATATATATATATATATATATATATATATATATATATATATATATATATATATATATATATATATATATATATATATATATATATATATATATATATATATATATATATATAAAGAAAATATTGACAAAATTCGAGAAATTCTAAAGGTGACAAAAAAAGTTACTTCCTTTAATCACATACTATCTCTGACAACACATCCTTCTCCACACACACACAAATATGTTTAAGTAATATATCTTCACAAAAAGCTATAAGCAAATGAACCCATGAATGACTTCCTTGACCAACTCTTCCCAAAGACCTCCTCGGCACTACTAAAATATACATTTTTCTTTCTTCTTTTTTTACAAATAACCACTCACTTGGTATAATTTAAAACTCTTTTCAGCTAATTAAGGATCAGCTAACAATGCACTACAGAACTTTGACATAAAAGGAGGTTTAAATAAATACGTTACTTTACACATGCAAACTTATGTATAGGTGAACAAAGGCAGTTTTGTGTGCCAGGAATACAATCCCTCCATAATAGATTATAAGAGATAACTGTAAGTCAGGCAAGTTACTCTAGCTAGAGGTACAGGCACCTCCAGGTGTGTTGGTAACCAACACTCTGCGAGGCGAGAGTACTGTACATTAATTTTTCCTATATAATTCTCCACAACTAACCACTCAAACTGCTCGATAGTGACAGAAGCAGGTAGTGGGAGTATAGGAAAACTGTTCACCCCAATACAATCTAAACACTTTTGTGTTAGATAAAATTTGAACACTTAAGGTTAGGTTAAAATAAAATGATACATTCAATGGAATGTATCATTTTTGTATATGGGAGTGAAACAGTTAACAATCAATGCTAGCATATTTATAATCAACTTCACTGTATAAATATGAATTATAACAAAGGGGCACAATTGATCTCGGATTATCTTGCCTAATTTCATTACCGTATAATAACGGTCAAATGGTTATGTATCGGTTAACAACAGTTCAAGGTCAAAGGGCATAATATATTTTCAGTACAGGTGCACCTCTACTTACGATCGAGTTATGTTCCCTAGGCTTGTTTGTAAGTCCAACTCTACTCTTGTAGATACCAAACATATTGCAAAAAATGAAAAGATTATGGACATTTAGTACAGCTATACCCTTAATACAACCTGAAAACCTGGCACACTCTTCTCCTCTTTGGTAATGTTTGTTCTATCCGGAATTTTCTTCAAATAATCTAGTCTCATCCACATTAAACACCTGTTCTGGCAGATAACCCCCCTCAGTGATGATATTTGTATCTCTGAAAGTTTGTAAGTTGAACGTTCTTAAGAAGAAGAGCACCTGTACTGTAGTTAAAAAAGGGACACATCTTACCTGCTGTGATGGCAAGTGTACTGGTGAAAACACAATTCTTCAATCTCCATGATCCACCCAAAGTCGATGGACAGTAGCCCTTATTGGACAATTACCTATAACAATTCCAATATCAATAGAATATATATATATATATATATATATATAAATATATATATATATATATATATATATATATATATATATATATATATATATATATATATATATATATATATATATATATATATAAATATATATATATATATATATATATATATATATATATATATATATATATATATATATATATATATATATATATATATATATATATATATATATAGAAAATGTTGACAAAATTCGAGAAATTCTAAAGGTGACAAAAAAAGTTACTTCCTTTAATCACATACTATCTCTGACAACACATCCTTCTCCACACACACACAAATATGTTTAAGTAATATATCTTCACAAAAAGCTATTAGCAAATGAACCCATGAATGACTTCCTTGACCAATTCTTCCCAAAGACCTCCTCGGCACTACTAAAATATACATTTTTCTTTCTTCTTTTTTTACAAATAACCACTCACTTGGTATAATTTAACTCTCTTTTCAGCTAATTAAGGATCTGCTAACAATGCACTACAGAACTTTGACATAAAAGGAGGTTTAAATAAATACGTTACTTTACACATGCAAACTTGTGTATAGGTGAACAACGGCAGTTTTGTGTGCCAGGAATACAATCCCTCTATAATAGACTATAGGAGATAACTGTTAAAACACACACACACACACACACACACACACACATACACACACACACACAAGCGGTCACAGTCACTAGTGTCGTATGTTAAGTCAGTGTCAGTGGCTACATATTCACTATACTGAATCTTTTTTGCTTATGAATACATATCACCAATACACGGCTGATATACACGTCATACACCTATAATACATAGTTACATACACTGTACACACTCACTATAAAACATACACGCAGTATCCATAGAGTATACATGTATATAATCTGGAATCACGTGAATTATGCATAATTTACACACGTCTAGCGTTATGTATTACACAAGTTAACACAAGTAGGTAATGCTTACTTATAATTCTACTCATTATTTCTCTTTCATGCTAAAATCATCGTAGTTTCTAATTTTACCTTTTTCTCCAATTCTAGGTCACCACTAATACCTCATATCACTATTTCTGGGTCGCCTTTTATCTAATACTTAATATATGTCGTTTCTAATAACTACAGAACAACAGCATGGCAACATTTACACCTTAATGATGTACTGTACAAGGTTGAATTGTCTCATTATCAAAAACTTACTTTCATTAGTCAGCCTTAATCCCTCTCCAATCCTCCCCATGTGTTCTATACAATAAGGTGTACTATACTTAATTTGTGTTTTATTAATATTATTGAATAAAGTATTTATTAAAAAAGTCCAAAATTAATTATATTTTAAGAATAGTCTACCAGGCAACTAATCCATAAAGAATTTATATAATAAAGAACACTAGAACATTTTTATCTTGGGTCTACATATTATTAACTAGAGTCGCCGGTATTTACAAGCTAATGCATTTCATAAGACTTTTACCCAGGATATAAATATATAATAAGTCAATAAATAGATAAGATCTACTCGGATATGGGACACACTTACTGTAGTTCAGGGTAATATAGAATCAGTAAACAGTTCATAGCACTAATTTTTGTTTTGCTGGATATAATGAGTAAAGAATATAGTTCACCCAAAATCAGTCTAGAGGGAGACAATGTGTATGTATCGTGATGTATATTTTCAAAAAGCGTTTATGGGGAAAATAATCCTAAACCGAGACAGATGATGAAGTAAGGTACAGGATAACACGGTAAGAGGGAACGTTTTTAAAGTAAGGTATAGGATAACACTGTAAGGGGGAACGTTTTTTTAAGTAAGATACAGGATAACACGGTAAGAGGGAACGTTTTTTAAGTAAGATACAGAATAACACGGTAAGAGGGAACGTGTTTTAAGTAAGGTACAGGATAACACGATAAGGGGGAACGTTTTTAAAGTAAGGTACAGGATAACACGGTAAAGGGGAACGTTTTTTATTATTTAAGATGTTGACCTACGAGAGTAAAAGCTTTGATAACATGGCTGAGTTTTTGTTGTTGTTGAACACCTGAGCAGCACGACGCCCACACCCCGGGAAAGGACACCACCAGTCGTGACCTTGATATGAAGGTGTGTAGCCTTGTGGATGGTTCTAGCCGATGGAGAGGACGAGGGAGGTTCTTATCCTTCCTAATCTCACTCTATCTTATTTTTAACCTCGTGGCTGTTGCTGCTGTGGCATGGTTTGGTGTGATGGCATGGGTTGGTGTAGGAGTATGGGCTTATATTATTATTATTATTATTATTATTATTATTTTGTGATTTGTCTTTGATGATAGTTTTCAGTGACATAAGAACATGGGCTGGTGTAGGCGCTGTTCTGATGAGGGGACTATGGGCTTGCTTACTGACATACTGCAAGTGGTTCCTTATCTTCCACGTATTAGTTGTCGCTATTATCTCCATCACATAGCTCCTCGTATATATGTACTGGAACATATGCGTTTCTTTGTTCACTTCATTATCTCAAACACGTTCCTAAGTCTCCTCATTTGTTGGTCTCGCCTCCTAATTGAATTTTTTCTTTATATTCATTTGTATTTTATAGTTTCTCTTACATATTTTTCTGAGCTTCGTTCTCTGTATTTAATTCCGTTTTCTCTGGTGGTTGGTATCGACACAGGCCCTATTGATGATGGCGTTACCTCCTCTTGATAATTATGACGGAGGGAAATTCTGAACTTGGTAATGATTTTCATGGAAAGGTCCGTAAAGTCCCTGGAATGCATGACGAGTAACTAGACCAGTGAACGGTTGATTATTATTTTATGAATTAAATAACACATCGCTCGCCACACATAGAAAAATTGCTTTTATACTTAAGGGGCTGTCACACTGGGCAAATTTTCGCATTCCTCGGTAGATAAACGGCGATTATTCTCGGTTAGATTTTCCTCCTGTATGCTGCCAGATCTGGGGTCACTAAATCTAAGGGGATAACTTAACTCTAATCTTAATTTCTAAGGGTCGCTGCCACCAGACCCCCTCTGGACAGCATGTAGCTCGTTAGGTAGCGGGCAGAGTGAACTAGGCATTGGGTTAGGTTTTCCATTGATCAGATCGATAAGGGTAAAGAAGGGTGGAACCATAACATGTCTTCATTGATTTATTTCTTATAAAACACACTGGTAAAAAAAACATACATGAACTGGCCTTCCTCAGAAGAACAACGGAATTTTGGTTACCCAACTGGGCCCCAGACTCCTACATTACTGGCGGGTCATCCACCCACTTATTGCACAACAATCGGTGAACGCCGTATCTCGGTCGTTCCTTCTTACAATATCCCTTAACACATCAGACTGGTCCACTGGTGTGGCTTGTAGCACCGTCGGTTATCATACATAGTAGCACCATCGCAACACACCTGTTACACTCCATACCTGCAAGTATGTGACTCCTTGTGACTTTTAGGTCTACACCACGGGCCCCTCGTTCGCACACCGCCCTCGGTGGGTAAGGACGAGGGCTTGACCTAGAGACATACCAGCACTATTTCTACGCCTGGTATTATAGGTCGCTCCAAGTGACGACCGCAGTTTCTCACGGTCTCCTTAGTTGTGACTATTCATGTGGAGTGGTGCGCTGGGAATCCACCGGTTCATAGTGGACTGGTATAGTGGGGAGTAATTCCCCACCTGGTGTGGCGCTCCAGGAGACAATGGCGGCTGGGCGGCAAGATACCCCAACCACGTGGCACCTGTGTTGACGGCAGAACGGGAAAGACTAAGCAATAATGCCTGACGGGCGGTTATCCCATCCCTTAACACATCCCTATCACACTTATATATCCGGCAAAGCTTTAAACTGTAGTCACTGTTATTTATCAACCTTAATTGTAGGGCGGGATATAGCCCGCTAGGACACTGACCTGTGTTGACGGCAGAACGGGAAAGACTAAGGCCGGCTTCCCGCCGCTTCTCGTCACATAGGCCTACAGTTTCCAATCCTCAATTTACATTTTTGTTTCTTATGGTTCTCACCTGAACACTTTACGGTATATTGTCACTCATTTCTTATAAACACATATATTAATCCTAACTTATACACTAAGGTCAGGTCTTGGTTTGCTAGTGCTTGGTTAAATGCCTGGGATTTTAATATCAACGGGCATCTGAGGCGGGTACATGACGCGCCTTGAAACAAAAGCCGAATGATCATGGCGGGGGTGTATCAACTTCACTTAAAAACTGTAATGAGGGGTCCTCCTCTCACACAGCGCACGATTTGAACACAGACCTCAGATTCTCTGATCACTGTACCTGTCGTGGGTATATGTCACGTGAGGCTACGAGGTGTATTAAATTCATACCGACGCATACACGATATTTCCTTTCCAGTATAGTTTCTAGATCACTGTCAACACCTCACATAGTTCTGATACATTTATCCCTTTTTCCCGATCATTGTTCTCATGTATTTTCATATGATATCTGTTGGGGTTAGGTTCGCTACACGCTCACAGACGTAAATAGTAGGACCTTCAAACCCTGCTCCACACTTAGTCTTACAGTACCCTAGTCCGGCTCAACTGGACTTAACATTCATCTTATGCCTACCCTGAGTGATCCTTAATGCTATGAATACATACACTTGATATGATATAACTATACCTGGGTACAATACCACACATGGTCTAGGAACCTTGAGTAGGTGAGTTGTCCTTTCTCAATGTTTCCCGTTTTCTGGGGTTCTACAAGCGCTGTGCATTTGAATGTTATGTAGCGTAATATGAATTAGATGGGATTTTTAGGGATGACAATGATGTGCGCAGTACATAGCCTTCCCCTCCCAAAGGTTCATATTATGCGAAATAATATGCAAAGCACTAACGCTGTAGTGTACATACATTTTACAACATCCTAATAGTTCATGATTAGAGTACCTTAATCCAACACACAAAACATAAGGAGACTTAAACGTTTCCTACGAGCGTCTCCGCTACCATATACATCAGACAACCGTTTACAATCCTGCTAGTTCGGTATACAATATATCAGTAAAGAGAAAATTATAAGGAGACAAACTTTTCATACTCGAGTCTCCGTCACCTATACATACCCCAACTTATCAATTCTTAGCTCAGTACAATATAGTATAGGGAACATTCCCTTAACAGTTCATCAGCGTAATACCTCAACCTACTTTTGGCACCAGCACATAAACAGTGACTCTTTGACATTACATCTACAACAAAAGTTCTCTGCATGAAATTACATATCCTAAGGAATTTAAATTCTTGTCTATGAATGGGGAATTAGTTACATCAGACACTTCCTCAGATTACTACTTCCTTTCAATAATAATTCACCTTTTCAACACCAAAACCATGTTTCTAGACATACACTTTGGGGCTCATAACACAAAACCCGTATTTTCTATCTCACAGTTCAACAGAACTGGCATTTGAAAGTCGGGGTGACTCCCTCACCCGGAGCGAGTCAACAACCCAAACAAAACTTCCGACACACATAAACTGAGCTTTTTTCTTTTCGACAACATAGGCAGCAACTGGACCTCCGGACTTCAGTTCCTCAGAACTGGGATTTATAATGTTGGGGTGACTTCAGTACGACTGACGAAGTCAACAACCCACAAACTTTTGACACACATAAACTGAGATTTTTTCTTTCGACAACATAGGCAGCAACTGGATTTCCGGACTTCAGTTCATAAGAACTGGGATTTATAATGTTGGGGTGACTTCAGTACGACTGACGAAGTCAACAACCCACAAACTTTTGACACACATAAACTGAGATTTTTTCTTTCAACAACATAGGCAGCAACTGGATTTCCGGACTTCAGTTCATACGAACTGGGATTTATAATGTTGGGGTGACTTCAGTACGACTGACGAAGTCAACAACCCAAAAAAAACATTCTGACAATATAGAGACCACTACTAATAGTTGATCTTCAAAAAGCATCCCGACAACCCAGCTGAGCAACTGCCTCCCCCGCCCAAAACTGTATAATTCAACAAATCAACCTAACAACTGGAAAGCCAATAATATTCAATTGAAGCAATATTCTGGAACTAGATTTCCTACAAATCCATTCTAACTACTGGTCTCCTCTGCCTCACAGGGAATCTACTTGCAGGTTGACCTTCCACATTTCCGTCATCACTGTCCTCATCTGTTTCGTCTGACCCCGAGGAAGAATCACAGGGTGGAAGGAAGGACTCATTCAGCTGAACAAACATGTCTCTACTTACATACCTCTTTACTTTCTCAGCCGCTCTCTTTATTACCTCACTTTCATCCAAGGGGTTAGTCAACTCATATGCGGCACCATCTCGTATAATTTCTGTTATAGTGTACGGACCCTTCCACTTGGTATTCAACTTCCTACTGGTCCCAGGGTTGGGCCATTCATTCCTCACCCATACTGTTTCTCCTAACTGCATAGTTTGGTTCGTTCTTGATCTATTTGCTCTCTCTCTGGTCTCTCGCGACATCCTGGCAGACACCTCTTTTATCAACCTATGGGCTTCCTTCAACTCGTGACTGCTCTCACTCTCTATTATAGGTAAGTCAATTCCTACTTGTCTTTGTACATGCCTTGAAAAGAAAGCAAAATGAGGCTGTACTCCAGTTGTGGCATGGACAGACGTGTTCAGAGCCGACTGCACGGGACTGAGAAATTTTGGCCACTGAAGTGGATTATCTTCACACATGATGGCAAGTGTTGTTTTAAAGGTCCTGTGCATTCTCTCTGTGACACTATTACCTCTAGGGTGGTAAGGCAATGTAAAATAGTTCTTAATGCCAGTTACGTTACATAGTTCTCTAAATTGTGTTGCGGTAAATTCCCCTCCATTATCTGCAATGACTACTCCAGGGCTACCGAAGACATGAATGAATTTACTAAATTCCCTGGTCACTTCCTGAGTGGATTTGGTTCTCAATGGGTAGAAATTGACAAACCTAGAATAGTGATCTATGACGGTCAACACATAGCGATACCCCTTCGCACTATTATGTAAGTCTGTCAAGTCCACAGATACTCTCTCCAAAGGTTTAGTTACTTCTGACATCCCCTGCCATTGCTGTTCTAACCCCTTCGTCCCTTTGAACCTTTGACACACTTCACATGATTCTACAAATTTCACACAGTCTCTGCGATAATTTGGCCAATAGAAAAGGCCTTCTACTCTGGCTATAGTCTTCCACTGTCCTAAGTGACCTGAGGCCTCTCTGTTATGTGCCCACTCTAGTGCTGCTTTACGCAAATGATCAGGTATTACAAGGCAGTACAGCAATGCTTTGTCAATTTGTTCCTTTACTAAATACAATACCCCCTCCGCGACTTCAAATTTGTCAATAGTCGTCTTTGGATATTTATGTTTGGGTACCTGTCCTCCTTCTAAATAACTAGCCAGTGTTTCCCACCTCTCGTCTTTTCTTTGTTCTATTCCTAACTGCCGAGGCGTTAAACCATCTAGCTGAGGGAGCTGACCGACCATCCTACTCCTGGCTACTTTCCTTAGGGCCCCTACCGGCCTACTCAATGCGTCCGCGACTAGATTTGCCTTTCCAGGTTTGTACTCTATCTTATATATGTAATCCCTCATTTCCAACATCCATCTATTCATTCTTTGACTTTTAGTTTTCTTGTTAAAAACAGACGTTAACGGCTGGTGGTCAGTCTTGATGGTGAATTGGGAACCCCACAGAAAATGATGGAAAAATCTACAGGCTAACACTATCCCCAATGCTTCTTGGTCGGTGGTGGAATACCGTGTTTCCGCGGGCTTTAGCTTCCGAGAGAAATACCCAACAGGACGCAAAGAACCGTCATCCTGTAATTGATTTAGTGAGGCTCCTACACAGAAATTACTAGCGTCACTGTGTAGCTCAAATGGTTTATCCATGTCCACTTTTACTAGTACTGGAAAGGAAGCTAATGTCCGCTTTAACGTGTCAAAAGCTGTCTGGCATTCAGCTGTCCAGGCAAAGGCAGCTTGGTTCTTAGTGAGTTCTGTGATAGGATATGCAATCTTAGCAAAATTTGAAACATGCTTACGATAAAACCCGCACATCCCTAAAAATTGTCGGACTTGTTTGACATTAGTGGGTGGTTTACAGTCTGTTACTGCTTTTACATTCTCTGGATCCGGCTCAATGCCTTTCTCTGAAACGATATGTCCTAAGAATTTTACTTGTCTCTGACCAAACTGACATTTAGATAGGTTTAATTTGATTCCCATATTTACAAACCTGTCAAATACTTTAGCCAATCGGCCCATGAGGGTATTGAAATCAGGAGCCCACACTATGACATCATCTAGATAGTTCCTGACCCAATCTTCTTCTGCTAAAGGAGCTAAGACCCTGTTGACTTCCCTCGTAAAAATGGCTGGGCTGGCTGACAAACCAAAAGGGAGGCGTTTGAACCGCCATAAATTATACCCATCACTGAAGGTGGTTATATCTCTACTGTGGGGGTCAAGAATTACCTGATAGTAAGCATCCTTCAAATCTAAGGTGGCATAATATTTATTTCCGGCAGCCTTCTCAACTAATTCATCCAATCTTGGCAAAGGTTGTATATCTATTTTCAGGTGTTTGTTGACTGCTCGGAAATCAAGGCACATACGTTTCGACCCATTAGGTTTAGTTACTAACACGATAGGTGATAGCCAGACAGCGGTTGATGGTTCAATGATGTCCCTATCTCTCATGTCTCTCATCATTTTTTTAATAGTACCCTTGGCTTTCTCGGGATACCTATACTGAGGTCCTCTTACAGGTTGTTCATTAACCAATGGGATGTTAGCTGGCAAACCCTTAATGGTGCCTATTTCATTTGGACCTAATACAAACAACGCATCATGATTCATTACCACCTGTTGCAACTGTGTCCGCATGTCCCTATCTAAGTGCGGCCATTTCTGGGTCCTAATTAACTCTTTTAATTTGTCCTGTCTAGTTTCCCCACGTGTCACTTCATCACAGTCTGGTACCATAGAATTTAGTACTTCCTGAGCTCGTCTAATTTTGTGGACTGGGGAATTTTCCATACCCCTACAAAGTAAGCATTGAGTTGGGAATTTCACATCATGCGTCAGTCTTAAGGGGATTTTGTTAGACCTCTTATCATCTTCTCTCTGTAGGGCCAGGTGATGCGGTGAGCACAGGGGTATGTCTACAGACCGGCCTACCTCACCTAACTCTTCATAAATGTGTGAGATAGTTCCGAGATTATTCCCTTCATCATCAAAGTAACAGAATTCCTCATCATTAACTACTTCATATTCACCTAAAACCGCACCCGGACTCAAACAAACTGGCTGCTCTGAAACATTACTCATAGGAACATAAACGCAGGAATCATCTTGGACTATCACACACATATCCGGGTGTTGTTTCAGCCCCTTATGCGTAAATCTAATACTTATGGTCTGACCTACCCCTACCTTCACTTTAACTGGCCTAATCTGAGAACTGTGCCCACTTATTCTAGTCTTCCTATCAATGTGTAAGCTAGTTAGCTCCTTGGGGGAAGATACGATCGAAGCCTTCGTGAACTGTTTGACTTTGACAACCGTTCGCAACTTTCCTCCATGACTTGGTGTCCAATAAACTTGTTTATGACCCCCCAACTGAACTGATTTTTTTCGTGATGCCACCAAACTCCAAATCTGCCTAAAATGTCTGCTCCCAATAATACATCAGTATCCAACATGTTATCTTCCACTATTACGGTTTGGTGACGGATTCTTTTCCTACGGGACAACTGTACACTGATGACAACAGTGCCTAGGGTCTTAAACTCTTCCCCGTTAATAGCTACATATCTTTGGGTACAAGGCCTAATGGGCCCCACCTTCAAGGCACTAACCAAGCTATCTTTAATGATAGTAGCTTCACTACCCGTATCAACCAATGTTAGACAAGTATGTCCACATATAGGTAACTTAATACATGGAGAACTGCGTGGGAACGGCTGTCGTGGTCATTGGCCCGAATGGGGATTCCTAGCTTGGCGTCCTGGACAAGTGGCGAAATAACTCTTACAGTTCATCCTCAGGCACGCGTAACATGAACCTGGCCTGGGTCTGGAGGGGCAATTATGCGGACTATGGGTATCCTTCCTACAATATCCGCACCATTCATTTCCTGTCCAACCTTGAGTGTTATTTTCCTTCCCCCTCGTGCTCCGACCCGGTCTTCCGTCCGTCTCGTTCCTACGATAGTCCCCCTGGGCTCTATAAGCCTCTGGTACTGGTCCCTGGCGGGTCTGTCTAACATGTTGTTGTCCCCTGCCCTGTGATCTCAAATACCAGTCCCTACACTTTGTCAACTCATTCAAAAAAGGCTCTAAGGATATGCCTAACTGGTTGTATCTTCTTAACTCTCTCTGCATTTGCCCTGGCAATCCCGTATACAATACATCTTTCATCAGCTGATCCTTCCCTTGTATCACTTCAAACTTGCTCTCTATGGCTGCCAGCTTATACTTCATTCGTTCCACACATATTCCCGGCTCGTCCTCTACATGATATTCTTCTCTCATAAAACTTTCCCATGCCTTACTCAGAGTATTCTGGCCTGTGTCGAACTTTGTCAAAGCTTGCTTAAGGGTGTTCCAATCCCACATCTTCTTGCTATCCAATTCCTGT
Source organism: Homarus americanus (assembly GCF_018991925.1). Taxonomy (NCBI): domain Eukaryota; kingdom Metazoa; phylum Arthropoda; class Malacostraca; order Decapoda; family Nephropidae; genus Homarus; species Homarus americanus. Next base: position 21,746 of record NW_024722403.1, read on the forward strand.
AGAACCCTCTGTTCTACGGAATACTCCATTCGGCTTAGAGCCGCTTCTACCCTATGGCCATCCTGCTTCAGTAACCACTCTACCTGTCTACAAAAAGTTCTAATATGGCTCTCAGAATCCGGCCCTGTTAGTGTTTCCAATGATAACGTTCTAACATAACTAAGGTTGAACACGGCTGTTTCCCTATCATCCCTCTTGGCCATGTCCGTTAGTTGGGCAGAACCCCTGGATCAACTCTAAGGCTACCTGGGTGTGTGGTATCGTTCCCTGATTGTGGTACAGAGTGGGCACTTTCTGCCGGTGGGTCAGTTGGGTTTGTGTCCCTACCTACACCATACCCTAGATCAGTGTCTTGGTTCTTTGCATGCTGGAGTTCTTGTTTTAGTTCCTGGAGTTCTTGTTTTAGTTCCTTAACCTGTGTCTGTGATTCTTCTAACGCCGAGTATTGTCTCGCGTTGATCAGCAAAGCCTCTTCCAATCTCTCTACCAATGTGTCCCCAACTATGGTACTTCCCTGTTCTACTGACTCAGCCATTTTGACCTAAAGTGCTACCTCTCGGCCCAAGACAAATACGAACCGCTTAACACAACTACTCTCCTGTACTACTACAACCTTAATTGATCAATGGTATAATACAACACTATGCAACCTCTTAACATGGCACCAAAAATTATAACTCACATCAACTGGAGACCGAAAGTCCTATGGTATTCCATAGGTGAACCACTTGAGACACTTCTCAGACACAGTGTGGACTCCCTTACCTCAACGTCACCAAAGTTAATCCACAACTTCTGCAAGTATTAATACATATTAACACTGGATAAAACACAAACACAAAACACACAATGACACACATGACTTCAGTACTGTATAAATTTTCAAAAATTCTTCTTACATTTCTGTACTCAAATCAATGTTATTCACCTGCAAGTATCACTCAAAAATCAGATTATCCATCATTAAAATACTTGTCTATACTTGCAACTTTAAATCACAACTTCAATTCCCTCGGATTTGATCAATGATTAAAAACCATCCCACCGCTATAGCCACCAATTTATGCTGCCAGATCTGGGGTCACTAAATCTAAGGGGATAACTTAACTCTAATCTTAATTTCTAAGGGTTGCTGCCACCAGACCCCCTCTGGACAGCATGTAGCTCGTTAGGTAGCGGGCAGAGTGAACTAGGCATTGGGTTAGGTTTTCCATTGATCAGATCGATAAGGGTAAAGAAGGGTGAAACCATAACATGTCTTCATTGATTTATTTCTTATAAAACACACTGGTAAAAAAAACATACATGAACTGGCCTTCCTCAGAAGAACAACGGAATTTTGGTTACCCAACTGGGCCCCGGACTCCTACATTACTGGCGGGTCATCCACCCACTTATTGCACAACAATCGGTGAACGCCGTATCTCGGTCGTTCCTTCTTACAATATCCCTTAACACATCAGACTGGTCCACTGGTGTGGCTTGTAGCACCGTCGGTTATCATACATAGTAGCACCATCGCAACACACCTGTTACACTCCATACCTGCAAGTATGTGACTCCTTGTGACTTTTAGGTCTACACCACGGGCCCCTCGTTCGCACACCGCCCTCGGTGGGTAAGGACGAGGGCTTGACCTAGAGACATACCAGCAC
>NW_024722404.1:0-2284 GCF_018991925.1 Homarus americanus
AAGGTATTCAATATCTGCCTTGGTTGACGATGATCTGTAGACGTTAGCAAGTCCTCCTCCTCCTGCTCTCGAGTAAGGTAAGGAAGGCCTCACCTGACCAAAATTGTTAATTAAGATAGATTACCTGAAGATTAACCCTCCCAGCTTATTTCAACTAATGATTAACCTAACGCTACTTGGGAAGTTAAGTTAGGTTAGGTTAGGTTAGGGTAGGGTAGGGTAGGGTAGGGTAGGGTAGGGTAGGGTAGGTCAGGTCAGGTCAGGTCAGGCAGTGCCAGTGTAGTTAATCTTGAGGTTAAATAAACTAGAGGCTAATCTTCACATGAGCCAGTAAGACACTTTGACGGAGGCGGTTACGTACAACAGGAAAGCTCTGATAACATATAATGTACAGTATATACCGTTTAAGTTGCGTCAGCAGCTCTATACACCACTTATTGACTTACTCATTCACTGCCGTAGAAATATTTACTTCTCTAACAGTTTTCTATATGGTTCCCAGTCATTATAATACGACCTTGTAAAATCAAATGATCTAAATTAAACTAAACTTATCCAAATTAAACTTATTAGCTAACAAATCCTTCTAAAACACGATATATGCAAATCAAAAGTTCTAAATTCAACTTAACTTATCGTAATATAACTATTATAACTAAACCATTTTAATTAACCTAACCTAAACACCTCAAGTGCCACAAACAGAAGGAAAAAACACCTTTAATATTATCGTGTAGGAGGCCCCTGTAACCCACTAACTCCAGGTAATGCATCTATATCAATCTACCTGCGTTAGAAGCTCTATACGTGGCTATGATCGTTACCCACTGCTGGAGAACATTTGTACTTCTATAATTACCCTGGAGAAACAATGCACCAATTTACGATTTATTTATTTTATTTTTCATTTATTTTTTATTCTTGGTCCATACTGTAAACATCGCCCGCTTGTGAGTCCCGTCAGCCATTTTGTTCTAACTTTCGGGGATTCTAAAATAAGCTATAAATAAATAAATAAATAAATAAATAAAACAAGCATCTTTTGTTTTTCTAACCCATGAGCTGTGAGTCTTCATTATATACTTCAACATTACTGTAAACTAAGGCTAGAGAGGGGTGTGTACAGTACTAGTGGAGTCAAGACGAGAAGGTATTTCAAATCCATAAAGGGTTTTACAAGTGGAGAGTCTTACAAGTGGAGGGTCTTACAGGTGGAGAGTCTTACAAGTGGAGGGTCTTACAGGTGGAGGATTTTACATAAGGATAAATACAGCAAGTCTTACAGTTGAATCAGCCAAGTCGAGGAAAACTCTTAAGAGTCACGTAACTTCTACCTGGTGTTACCTGTAATCAAGCTAAGGTATATGTAAGAAGAATATTATCTCGTTACTATCCATTCCTCTTCCACTATCCTGCGAGGTGGTGTATTAATAGGCACAGATACTCATGATAAAGAAGGAATAAAGAGAAAGACGCAAGATACCTATAAAATGCGACAGAATATACCCACACATGCGTAATCCTAACCCATCCCAACCCAACCCAACCCTATCCTACCCCCAGCTTCACCACAGTACACAAAGTCATTCTTGGTATCAGAATGACGCCTAAACACCCTGTATCGCCTAAGACACATTTGAATCGGATGGTTCGTTGACGGTTTTATTTCTTCGGTATAAACCAGAGAAGCAATTAGTTCGTGGGAACAGTGAGTCAAAATACTTCACATCAGCTTCGTTTACGACCTCCAGCTGATATTTACTTCTGTTGTCTATATCAATCACATTTTATAATGAAAACAAAAATATGGTTAGTTACTTAAAAATGAAAAAACATCATACTTAGATACTTAAGAGTGAGGAAAAAAGATACTTAAGATACTTAAAAATAAAAACACTCTTTGATACTTAAATTAGGACAAAATAAACGGACATAAAGATTTAACTATGAGCGGTGGATATTACGACATGTACCGGCTATCAATACAGAGGCGCTATTTAGCCGTGAAGTTCTCTCAGAAACTCAACAAGACAATATGAAACTTTTAATAAATACTGACAGTGGTTTCTAAACTTTTCAGATAATGTTAATATATATATGCTGGTACGATATTTGTCTTTAGCGATAATTTTACTTACTGCAATCTCTTCTTTTGCCAGAGACAGGATGGCATATATGAGTGACATGTTTGTAACACGCCTGATATTATAATACTTGATATATTATATTAAATTATGAAAATCATATAATACTACTGTTCATGGGTTATTAGTCATGTTTTGAG